>NW_017195051.1:0-9083 GCF_001704415.2 Capra hircus
ACCTGCCACCGTGTGTGAGGCGAACCTCGGCTTGACAGTCCAGGCAGTGCTGGGAAAACAGGTTTCCCTGGAATGGACTGAGACATCTGGGGGACTGGGAATGGGGCCTGATCCTGGAGTTCTTCTCGCCTTTCCTGTGGAGAGCGGCCTCCTCTTGAGATGCGACGGAACGCTAGGAATTGTTTCCCGACCACGCAGGGAAAGGATCCCTCCTCTCGAGCTGCAGGGCGTAAACGGGGCCACTCTGGATATGGACGGGACTCTCGGATTCCTCTAGAGTGGAGACGGGTATGTCGGGGAATTTCTTGAGTTGCAGCAAGAGTGTGAAGGACCCTTTGGAAGTTCCAGAGGTAAGGTGTGATTAGCCTCGAGATACCTCAGCGGAAATGGACTCAGCGCGCCTGGAGGGGAGAACCTCCTGGATTTTCTCGAGTTGCGGCAGGTGCTCTCGACTTACGACGGGGACCTCAGGGACCCGCTGTGGTGGCCTCAGGAAAGGCCAGTCCCCATGCGAGTTGCGCTGGGGCCTCTCGGGATTCCTCTCTCGTCGATGCAGGGGCCTAAGACCTTGTGTGGAGTTGGTTGAACCTGAAGATTCCTCTCCAGTGCTGACATGGATCTTGGGGTACTTCTGGAGTCTCCACTGGGGTGTCAGTCCTCGTCTCGAGTGGGGCCATGCACGTGTGCTTTCCTCCCGAGCTTTAGCAGCAGTGTCATGCTTCCCTTCGCGTGGATCAAGGGATCTGTGGCTTTCCCTCGAGGCTTTCCCACGAGTCTTTCCACAGGGCTGTCCAACGTGCCATCACGGTGTGAGTCGAACCTCGGCTTGAAAGTCGAGGCAGTGAAGGGAAAACAGGTTTCCCTGGAATAGACTGAGACATCTGGGGGACTCTGGGAATGGGGCCTGATGCTGGCGTTCCTCTCCCTTTCCTGTGGAGAGCACCTCCTCTTGAGATGAGACGGGAACCCTAGGAATTCTTTCAGGACCACGCAGGGAAAGGATCCCTCCTCTCGAGCTAGCAGGCGGAAACGGGGCCACTCTGGATATGGGCGGGACGCTCGGTTCCTCTTGAGTGGAGACGGTATGTCGGGGAACTTCTTGAGTTGCAGCAAGGGTGTGAAGGACCCTTTGGAAGTTCCAGAGATTAAGTGTGATACCCCCTAATTGCCTCAGCCGAAATGGCCTCATCTCGCCTGGAGGGGACAACCTCCTGGATTTTCCGAGTTGCGACAGGTGCTCTCGACTTACGACGGGGACCACAGGGACACACTCTGGTGGCCTCAGGAAGGCCAGTCCCCATGCGAGTTGCTCGGGAGCCTTTCGGGATTTCTCTCCCGTCGATTCCGGGGCCTAAGACCTTGTATGGAGTTGGTGCCGGAAGCTGAGGATTCCTTTCCAGTGCTGACATGGACCTTGGGGTACTTCTGGAGTCTCCGCAGGGGAGTCAGTCCTCGTCCGAGTGGGGCATGCACGTGCGATTTCCTCCCGAGCTGTAGCAGCAGTGTCACGCTTCCTTCGCGTGGATCAAGGGATCTGTGGCTTTCCCTCGAGGCTTTCCCACGAGGATTTCTCACGAGGCTTTCCCACGAGGCTTTCCCACAGGGCTGTCCCACGTGCCACCGTGGTGTGAGTCAATCCTCGGCTTGAAAGTCGAGGCTGTGCAGGGAAAACAGGTTTCCCTGGAATGGACTGAGACATCTGGGGGACTCTGGGAATGTGGCACGACCCTGGAATTCCTCTCGCATTTCCTGTGGAGAGCGCTTCCTCTTGAGATGCGACGGGAACGCCGGGAATTCTTTCCCGACATCGCAGGGAAAGGATCCCTCCTCTCGAGCTAGGAGGCGGAAACGGGCTCCTCTGGAAGTGGGCGGGACTCTCGTGCTTCCTCTCGAGTGGAGACGGGTATGTCGGGAACTTTTTGAGTTGCAGCAAGGGTGTGAAAGACCTTGGAAGTTACAGAGGTTACGTGTGATTAGCCTCGAGACGCATCTGCGGAAATGGCCTCATCTCGCCTGGAGGAGAGAACCTCCTGGATTATCTCGAGTTGCGGCAGTTGCTCTCACTTACAAGGGGGACCTCAGGGACCCGCTCTGATGGCCTCAGGAAAGGCCAGTCCCCATGCGAGTTGCTCGTGGGCCTCTCGGATTCCTCTCCTTCAATGCCGGGGCTAAGTTCTTGAGAAGAGTCGGTGCCGGAACCTGAGGATTCCTCTCCAGTGCTGACATGGATCTTGGGGTACTTCTGGAGTCTCCCCAGGGGAGTCAGTCCTCGCCTCGAGTGGGGCATGAACGTACAATTCCTCCCGAACTGTAGCAGCATTGTCACGTTTCCCTTCGCGTGGATCAAGGGATCTGTGGCTTTCCCTGGAGCTTTCACACGAGCTTTCCCACGAGGCTTTCCCACATGGTTGTACCACGTGCCACCGTGATGTGAGTCGATCCTCGGCTTGAATGTCGAGGCAGTGCATGGAAAACAGGTTTCCCTGGAATCGACTGAGACATCTGGGGACTCTGGGAAAGGTGGCACGACCCTGGAGTTCCTCTCGCCTTTCCTGCGGAGCGCGCCTCCTCTTGAGATGCGTCGGGAACGTCGGAAATCTTTCTCGACCACGTAAGGAAAGGATCCCTCCTCTCGAGCTAGGAGGCGGAAACGGGGCTCCTCTGGATGTGAGCGGGACTCTCCTGCTTCCTCTCAAGTGGAGACGGGTATGTCGGGGAACTTCTTGAGTTGCAGCAAGGTGTGAATGACCCTTTGGAAGTTCCAGAGATTTGGTGTGATTATCCTCGAGACGCCTCAGCCGAAATGGGCATCATCTCGCCTGGAGGGGAAAACCTCTGGATTTTCTCGAGTTGCGGCAGGTGCTCTCGACTTACGATGGGGACCTCAGGGACCCTCGCTGGTGGCCTCAGGAAAGGGCAGTCGCATGCGAGTTGCTCGGGGGGCTCTTGGGATAGCTCTCCCGTCGATGCCGGGCCTAAGACCTTGTGTGGAGTCGGTGCCGGAACCTGAGGATTCTTCTCCAGTGCTGACATGGATCTTGGGCTACTTCTGGAGTCTCCCCATGGGAGTCTTTCGTCGTCTCGAGTGGGGCATGCACGTGCTCTTTCCTCCGAGCTGAAGCAGCAGATTCACGCTTCCCTTTCCGTGGATCTAGGATCTGTGGGTATCGCTCGAGGCTTTCCACGAGGCTTCCCACAGGTTTGTACACGTGCCACCGTGGTGTGAGTCGTTCCTCGGCATGAAAGTCGAGGCAGTGCAGGGAAACAGGTTTCCCTGGAATGGACTGAGACATCTGGGGGTTCCTGGGAATGGTGGCACGACCCTGGAGTTCCTCTCGCCTTTCCTGTGGAGAGGGCCTCCTCTTGAGTTGCGACGGGAACACGAGAATTTTTACCGAACACGCAAGGAAAGGATCCCTTCTCTCGAGCTAGTAGGCGTAAATGGGGCTCCTCTGGATGAGGGCGGGACACTCGTACTTCCTCTCGAGTGTAGACGGGTATGTCGGGAACTTCTTGAGATGCAGCAAGGGTGTGAAGGACCCTTTGGAAGTTCCAGAGTTTAGGTGTGATTAACCTCGAGACGCCTCAGCGGAAATGGGCCTCATCTCGCTGGAGGGGAGAACCTCCTAGATTACTCGAGTTGCGGCAGGTGCTGTTGACTTACGACGGGGACCTCAGGGACCTGCTCTGGTGGCTCAGGAAAGGCCAGTCCCCAAGCGAGTTGCACGGGGCCTCTCGGGATTCTCTCCCGTCGATGCCGGGGCCTAAGACCTAGTGTGCAGTCCGTGCCGGAACCTGAGGATTCCTCTCCAGTGCTGACATGGATCTTGGAGTACTTCTGGAGTCTCCGAGGGGAGTCAGTCCTCGTCTTGAGTGGGGGCATGCACGTGCAATTTCCTCCCGAACTGTAGCAGCATTGACAGGCTTCCTTCGCGTGGATCAAGGATATGTGGCTTTCCCTGGAGGCTTTCACACGAGGCTTTCCACGAGGCTTTCCCACTTGGTTGTCCCACGTGCCACCGTGATGTGAGTCGATCCTAGGCTTGAATGTCGAAGCAGTGCAGGGAAAACAGGTTTCCCTGGAAATGGACTGAGACATCTGGGGGACTCTGGGAAAGGTGGCATGACCCTGGAGGTCCTCTCGCCTTCATGTGGAGAGCGCCACCTCTTGAGATACGACGGGAACGCCGGGATTTCTTTCCCGATGACGCAGGGAAAGGATCCCTCCTCTCGAGCTAGTAGGCAGAAACGGGGCTCCTCTGGATCAGGGGGGGACTCTCGTGCTTCCTCTCGAGTGAGACGGTATCTCGGGGAATATCTTGAGTTGCAGCCAGGGTGTGAAGCACCGTTTGGAAGTTCCAGAGATTATGTGTGATTAGCCTCGAGACGCCTCAGCAGAAATGGGCCTCATCTCGCCTGGAGGGGATAACCTCCTGGATTTTCTCGGAGATAGGGCAGTTGCTCTCGACTTACCACGGGGACCTCAAGGACCCGCTCTGGGGGCCTCAGAAAAGGCCAGTCCCCATACGAGTTGCTCGGGGCTCTCGGGATTCCTCTCCCGTCGATGCGGGCCTAAGACCTTGTGTGGAGTCGGTTCCGGAATCTGAGGTTTCCTGTGCAGTGCTGACATGGATTTTGGGGTACTTCTGGAGTCTCCCCAGGGGAGTCAGTCCTCGTCTCGAGTGGGGGCATGCACCTTGCGCTTTCCTCGCCTAGCTGTAAGCAGCAGTGTCATGCTCCCAGTCGCATGGATCAAGGTATCAGTGGCTTTCCCTCGAGGCTTTCCCACGATGCTTTCCAACAAGGCTTTCGCACGAGGATTCCCACAGGGCTGTTCCTCGTGCCACGTGGTCTTAGTCGATCCTCGGCTTGAAAGTCGAGGCAGTGCAGGAAAACAGGTTCCTCGCTGGAATGGACTGAGACATCTGGGGGACTCTGGATTGGTGCACGACCATGGAGTTCTCTCGCCTTTCCTCTGGAGAAGCGCCACCTCTTGAGATGCGTCGGGAACGCCGGGAAATCTTTCTCGACCACGTAAGGAAAGGATCCCTCCTCTCGAGCTAGGAGGCGGAAACGGGGCTCCTCTGGATGTGAGAGGACTCTCGTGCTTCCTCTCAAGTGGAGACGGGTATGTCGGGGAACTTCTTGAGTTGCAGCAAGGGTGTGAATGACCCTTTGGAAGTTCCAGAGGATAGGTGTGATTAGCCTCGAGACGCCTCTGCGGAAATGGCCTCATCTCGCCTGGAGGGGAAAACCTCCTGGATTTTCTCGAGTTGCGGCAGGTGCTCTCGACTTACGACGGGGACCTCAGGACCCGCTCTGGGGGCCTCAGGAAAGGCCAGTCCGCATGCGAGTTGCACGGGGGCCTCTCGGGATTCCTCTCCCGTCGATGCCGGGCCTAAGACCTTGTGTGGAGTCGGTGCCGGAACCTGAGGATTCTTCTCCAGTGCTGACATGGATCTTGGGCTACTTCTGGAGTCTCCACAGGGGAGTCTTTCCTCGTCTCGAGTGGGGCATGCATGTGCGCTTTCCTCCCGAGCTGAAGCAGCAGATTCACGCTTCCCTTCCCGTGGATCAAGGGATCTGTGGCTATCCCTCGAGGCTTTCCCACGAGGCTTCCCACAGGTTTGTACCACGTGCCACCGTGGTGTGAGTCGTTCCTCGCATGAAAGTCGAAGCAGTGCAGGGAAAACAGGTTTCCCTGGAATGGACTGAGATATCTGGGGGTCTCTGGGAATGGTGGCACGACCCTGGAGTTCCTCTCGCCTTTCCTGTGGAGAGCGCCTCCTCTTGAGTTGCGACGGGAACACCGAGAATTTTTTTACCGAACACACAAGGAAAGGGTCCCTTCTCTCGAGCTAGTAGGCGTAAATGGGGCTCCTCTGGATGAGGGCGGGACACTCGTACTTCCTCTCGAGTGGAGACGGGTATGTCGGGGAACTTCTTGAGGTGCAGCAAGGGTGTGAAGGACCCTTTGGAAGTTCCAGAGGTTAGGTGTGATTAACATCGAGACGCCTCAGCGGAAATGGGCCTCATCTCGCCTGGCGGGGAGAATCTCCTGGATTTTCTCGAGTTGCGGCAGGTGCTGTCGACTTACGACGGGGACCTCAGGGACCTGCTCTGGTGGCCTTAGGAAAGGACAGTCCCCAAGCGAGTTGCATGGGGCCTCTCGGGATTCCTCTCCCGTCGATGCCGGGCCTAAGACCTTGTGTGGAGTCCGTGCCGGAACCTGAGGATTCCTCTCCAGTGCTGACATGGAAATTGGGGTACTTCTGGAGTTTCCCCAGGGGAGTCATTCCTCGTCTCGAGTGGGGGCTTGCACGTGCGCTTTCCTCCCGATCTTTACCAGCAGTGTCAGGCTTCCCGTCGAGTGAATTCAGTGATCTGTGGCTTTCCCTCGAGGCTTTCCCATGAGGCTTTCCCACGAGGCTTTCCCACAGGGCTGTCCCACGTGCCACGGTGTTGTGAGTCGATCCTCGGCTTGAGAGTCGAGGTAGTGCAGGGAAAATAGGTTTCCCTGGAATGTACTGAGACATCTGGGGGACTCTGGGAATGGTGGCACGACGCTGGAGTTCCTCTCGCCTTTCCTGTGGAGAGCGCCTCCTCTTGAGATGCGACGAAACGCCGGGAATTCTTTCCTGACCACGCAGTGAAAGGATCCCTCCTCTAGAGCTAGGGGGCTGAAACTGGGCTCCTCTGGATGTGGGCGGGACTCACGTGCTTCCTCTCGAGTGGAGACGGGTATGTCGGGGAACTTCTTGAGTTGCAGCAAGGGTGTGAAGGACCATTTGGAAGTTCCAGAGGTTAGGTGTGATTAGCCCTCGAGACGCCTCAGCGAAATGGGGCTCACCTCGCCTGGAGGGGAGAACCTCGTGGATTATCTCGAGTTGCGGCAGGTGCTCTCGACTTACGACAGGGACCTCAGGGACCCGCTCTGGTGGCCTCACGAAAGGCCAGTCCCCATGCGAGTTGCTCGGGGGCCTCTCGGGTTTCCTCTCCCGTCGAAGCCGGGGCCTAAGATCTTATGTGGAGTCTGTGGCAAAACCTGAGAATTACTCTCCATTGCTGACATGGATCTTGGGGTACTTCTGAAGTCTACCCAGGGGAGTCAGTCCTCCTCTAAGTGGTGGCATGCACGTGCGCTTTCCTCCCGAGCTGTAGCAGCAGTGTCACGCTTCCCTTCGCGTGGATCAAGGGATCTGTGGCTTTGCCTCGAGGCTTTCCCAGGAGGCTTTTCCACGATGCTTTCCCACAGGGCTGTCCCACGTGCCACCGTGGTGTGAGTCGATCCTCGGCTTGAAAGTCGAGGCAGTGCAGGGAAAACAGGTTTCCCTGGGAATGGACTGAGAAATCTGGGGACTCTGGGAATGGGGGAACGACCCTGGAGTTCCTCTCGCCTTTCCTGTGGAGAGTGCCTCCTCTAGAGATGCAACGGAACGCGCCGGAAATTCGTTCCCGACCCTGCAGGGAAAGGATCCCTCCTCTCGAGCTAGGAGGCGGAAACGGGGACTCCTCTGGATGTGGCGGGTCTCTCGTGCTTCCTCTCGAGTGGAGACGGGTATGTCGGGGAACTTCTTGAGTTGCAGCAAGGGTGTGAACGACCGTTTGGAATTTTCAGAGGTTAGGTGTGATTAGCCTCTAAACACCTCAGCAGAAATGGCCTCATCTCGCCTGGAGGGGAGAACTCCTGGATTTTATTGACTTGTGGCAGGTGCTCTCGACTTACGACGGGTACCTCAGGGACCCACTCTGGTGGCCTCACGAAAGGCCAGTCCCCAAGCGAATTGCTCGGGGCCTCTCGGGATTCCTCTCTCCTCGATGCGGTGCATAAGACCTTGTGTGGAGTCGGTGCCGGAACCTGAGGATTCCTCTCCAGTGCTGACATGGATCTTGGGGTACTTTTGGAGTCTCCCCAGGGGAGTCAGTCCTCGTCTCGAGTGGGGCATGCACGTGCGCTTTCCTCCCCAGCTGTAGCAGCAGTGTTGCGCTTCCCTTCGCATGGATCACGGCATCTGTGGATTTCCTCGAGGCTTTCCCGCCAGGCTTTCCACGAGGCTTTCCCACAGGGCTGTCCCACGTGCCACCGGTGTGAGTCGATCCTCGGCTTGAAAGTGGAGGAAGTGCAGGGAAAACAGGTTTCCCTGGAATGGACTGAGACATCTGGGGGACTCTGGAATGGTGGCACGACCTGGATTCCTCTCGCCTTTCTTGTGGAGTGCGCCTCCTCTTGAAATGCTATGGGAACCCGGAATTCTTTCCTGACCACGCAGGAAAGGATCCCTCCTCTCGAGCTTGGAGGCGGAAACGGGGCTCCTCTGGATGTGAGGCGGACTCTCTGCTTCCTCTCAAGTGGAGACGGGTATGTCGGGGAACTTCTTTAGTTGCAGCAAGGGTGTGAATAACCGTTTGGAAGTTCCAGAGGTTAGGTGTGATTAGCTTCGAGACTCCTCAGTGGACAAGGGCCTCATCTCGCTTGGAGGGGAAAACATCCTGGATTTTCTCGAGTTGCGGCAGGTGCTCTCGACTTACGACGGAGACCTCAGGGACCCGCTCTGGGTGGACACAGGAAAGGCCAGTCCCCATGGGAGTTGCTCCGGGGCCTCTCGGGATTCCTCTCCCGTCGATGCCGGGGCCTAAGTCCTTGTGTGGTATCGGAGGCGGACCTGAGGATTCCTCTGCAGTGCTGACATGGATGTTGGGATACTTCTGGAGTCTCCCCAGGGAGTCAGTCCTCGTCTCGAGTGGGGTCATGCACGTGCGCTTTCCTCCGGAGCTGTAGCAGCAGAGTCACACTTCCTATGCCTGGATCAAAGCATCTGTGGCTTTCCCTTGAGGCTTTCCCATGAGGCTTTCCCACGAGGCTTTCCCACGAGGCTTTCCACAGGGCTCTCCGACGTGCCACCCTGGTGTGAGTCGATCCTCGCTTGAATGTCGAAGCAGTGCAGGGAAAACAGGTTTCCCTGGAATGGACTGAGACATCTGGGGACTCTGGGAAAGGTGGCACGACCCTGGAGTTCCTCTCGCCTTTCCTGTGGAGAGCGCCTCCTCTTGAGATGCGACGGGAACGCCGGGATTTCTTTCCC
>NW_017195052.1:0-9083 GCF_001704415.2 Capra hircus
AGACTTACGACGGGGACTTCAGGGACCCGCTCTGGTGGCCTCAGTTAAGGTCTCTCCCCATGCGAGTTGCTCGGGGGCCTCTCGGGATTCCTCTCCCGTCAATGTCGGGGCTAAGACCTTGTGTGGAGTCGCTGCCGGAACCTGAGGATTCCTCTCCAGTGCTGACATGGATCTTGGGGTACTTCTGGAGTATCCCCTGAGGAGTGAGTCTTCGTCTCGTGTGGAGGCATGCACTTCTGCTTTCCTCCCGAGCTGTAGCAGCAATATCAATGCTTCCCGTCGGGAGGATCATGGGATCAGTGGCTTTCCTCGGTGCTTTCCCACGAGGCTTTCCCATGAGGCTTTCCCTCAGGGCTGTCCCACGTGCCACCGTGGTGTGAGTCAATCCTCGGCTTGAAAGTCGAGGCAGTGCAGGGAAAACAGGGTTTCCTGGAATGGACTGAGACATCTGGGGGACTCTGGGAATCGTGACACGACCGTGGAGTTCCTCTGGCCTTTCCTGTGCAGAGCGCCTCCACTTGAGATGCGACGGGAACGCCGGGAACTCTTTCCCGACCACGCAGGGAAAGGATCCCTCCTCTCTAGCTATGAGGCGGAAACGGGGCTCCTCTGGATGTGGGCGGGACTCTCGTGCTTCGTCTCGAGTGGAGACGGGTATGTCGGGAAACTTCTTGAGTTGCAGCAAGGGTGTGAAGGACCCTTTGGAAGTTCCAGATATTAGGTGTGATTATCCTCGAGACGCCTCAGCGGAAATGGGCCTCATCTCGCCTGGAGGGGAGAACCTCCTGGATTTTCTCGAGTTGTTGCAGGTGCTCTCAACTTAAGACGGGACCTCAGGGACCGCTCTGGTGGCCTCAGGAAAGGCTTGTCCCCAAGCGAGTTGCTCTGGAGCCTCTCGGGATTCCTCTCCCGTCGATGCGGGGCCTAAGACGTTTTTGGAGTCGGGGCCAACCCTGAGGATGCCTCTCCATTGCTGACATGAATCTTTCCGTACTTCTGGAGTCTCGCCAGGGGAGTCATTCCTCATCTCGTGTGGGGCATGCACCTGCCATTTCCTCACGAGCTGTAGCAGCAGTGTCACGCTTGCTGACGTGTGATCAAGGGATCTGTCGCTTTCCATTGAGGCTTTCCCACGAGGCTTTCCAACAGGGCTGTCCCACGTGCCACGGTGGTGTGAGTCGATCCTCGGCGTGGACGTCGAGGCAGTGCAGGGAAAACAGGTTCTTCCTGAATGGACTTAGACATCTGGGGGACTCTTAGAATGCTGGCAAGGCCCTGGAGTTCCTCTCGTCTTTCCTGTTGAAAGCTCCTCCTCTTGATATGCGACGCGAAGGCCTGGAATTCTTTCCCGAAGACGAAGGGAAAGGATCCCTCTTCTCGAGCTTCGAGGCAGAAACGAGGCTCCACTGGATGTGGGCGGGACCCTCGTCCTTCCTCTCGAGTGGAGATGGGTATGTCGGAGAACTTCTTGACTTGCAGCAAGGGTGTGAAGGACCCTTTGGAAGTTCCAGAGGTTAGTTGTGATTAGCCTCGGAGACGCCTCAGCGGAAATGGGCCTCATCTCGCCTGGAGGGGAGAACCTGCCTGGATTTTCTCCAGTTGCGGGCAGGTGCTCTCGAGTTTCGACAGAGACCTCAGGGACCCGCTCTGGTGGCCTCAGGAAAGGCCAGTCCCCATGCGAGGTGCTAGGGGCCCTCTCAGGATTTCTCACCCATCGATGCCGTTGCCTAAGACCTTGTGTGGAGTCGGGGCCAGACCCTGAGGATGCCTCTCCAGTGCTGACATTGAGTCTTTCCATACTTCTGGAGTCTTGCCACGGGATTCAGTCCTCATCTCATGTGGGGGCATGCACCTGCCAATTCCTCACGAGCTGTAGCAGCAGTGTCACGCTTTCTGACGTGTGGATCAAGGGATCTGTCGCTTTCAATTGAGGCTTTCACACGAGGCTTTCCAACAGGGCTGTCCCACGTGCCACGGTGGTGTGAGTCGATCCTCGGCGTGAAATTCGAGGCAGTGCAGGGAAAACAGGTTCTTCTGGAATGGACTTAGACATCTGGGGGACTCTTGGAATGCTGGCAAGACCTGGAGTCCCTCTCGCCTTTCCTGTGGAGATCTCCTCCTCTTGAGATTGCGACGGGAACACGGGGAATTCTTTCCCACCCACGGCAGGGAAAGAATCCCTCCTCTTAAGTTAGGAGGCGGAAACGGGGCTCCTCTGGATGTGGGCGGGACTGTTGTGCTTCCTCTCGAGTGGAGACGGGTATGTCGGGGAACTTCTTGAGTTGTAGCAAGGGTGTGAAGGACCCTTTGGAAGTTCCAGAGGTTAGGTGTGATTAGCCTCGAGACGCCTCAGCGGAAATGGGCCTCATCTCGGCCTGGAGGGCAGAACCTCCTGGATTTTCTCCAGTTACAGCAGGTGCTCTCGACATACGACGGGGACCTCAGGGACCGGGTGTGGTGGTCCTCAGGAAAGGCCAGTCCCCATACAAGTTGCTCGGTGGCCTCTCGGGATTCCTCTCCCGTCGATACCGGGGCCTAAGACCTTGTGTGTAGTCGGTGCCGGAACCTGAGGATTCCTCTCCAGGGATGACATGGATCTTGGGGAATTTCTGGAGTCTCCCCAGGGGAGTCAGTCCTCGTCTTGAGTGGGGGCATGCAGGTGCGCTTTCCTCCCAAGCTGTAGGCAGCAGTGTCACGCTTCCCTTCGCGTGGATCAAGGGATCTGTGGGCTTTCCCTCGAGGCTTTCCCACGAGGCTTACCCACAGGGCTGTCTCACGTGCCCAACCGTGGTGTGAGTCGATCCTCGGCTTGAAAGTCGAGGCAGTGCAGGGAAAACAGTTTTCCCTAGAATGGACTGAGACATCTGGGTGACTCTGCTAATTGTGGCACGACCCTGGAGTCCCTCTCGCCTTTCCTGTGGAGAGCACGCTCCTCTTGAGATGCGACGGGAACGCGGGAAATTCTTTCCGACCACGTAGGGAAAAGGATCCCTCCTCTCGAACTAGGAGGCGGAAACGGGGCTCCTCTGGATGTGGGCGGGACTCTCGTGCTTCCTCTCGAGTGGAGACGGGTATGTCAGAGAACTTCTTGAGTTGCAACAAGGGTGTGAAGGACCCTTTGGAAGTTCCAGAGGTGAGGTGTGATTAGCCTCGAGATGGCTCAGCGGAAATGGGCCTCATCTCGCCTGGAGGGGAGAACCTCCTGGATTTTCTCAAGTTGGCGGCAGGTGCTCTCGACTTATGACGGGGACCTCAGGGACCCGCTCTGGTGGCCTCAGGAAAGGCCAGTCCCCATACGAGTTTTCTCGGGTGCCTCTCGGAATTCCTGTCCCGACGATACCGGGGGCCTAAGATCTTGTTTGGAGTGGATGCTGGAACCTGAGGATTCCTCTCCAGTGCTGACATGGATCTTGGGGTTCTTCTGGAGTCTCCCCAGGGGAGTCAGTCCTCGTCTCGAGTGGGGGCATGCACGTGCGCTTTCCTCCCGAGCTGTAGCAGCAGTGTCACGCTTCCCTTCGTGTGGATCAAGGGATCTGTGGCTTTCCCTCGAGGCTTTCCCACGAGGCTTTCCCACAGGGCTGTCCCACGTGCCACCGTGATGTGAGTCGATTCTCGGCTTGAAAGGCGAGGCAGTACAGGGAAAACAGGTTTCCCTGGAATGGACTGAGACATCTGGGGGACTCAGGGAATGGTGGCACGACTCTGGAGTTCCTCTCGCCTTTAGTGAGATGAGCACCTCCTCTTGAGATGCGTCGGGAACGCCGGGAATTCTTTCCTGACCACGCAGGGAAAGGATCCCTCCTCTCGAGAGAGCAGGCGGAAACGGGTCTCCTCTGGATGTGGGCTGAATCTCGTGCTTCCTCTCGAGTGTCAACGGGTATGTCAGGGAACTTCTTGAGTTGCAGCAATGGTGTGAAGGACCCTTTGGAATTTCCAGAGGTTAGGTGTAATTAGCCTCGAGACGCCTCAGTGGAAATGGGACTCATCTCGCCTGGAGGGGGAGAACCTCCTCTATTTTCTCGAGTTGAGGCCAATGCTCTCTACTTACGACGGGGACCTAACGGACCCGCTCTGGTGGCCTCAGGAAAGGCCAGTCCCCATGCGACTTGCTCGGGGGCCTCTTGGGATTCCTCTCCCGACGATGCCGGGGCCTAAGTCCTTGTGTGGAGTCGGTGCCGGAACCTGAAGATTCCTCTCCAGTGCCGACATGGATCTTGGGGTACTTCTGGAGTCTCCCCAGGGGAGTCAGTCCTCGTCTCGTGTGGGGGCATGCACTTGCGTTTCCTCCCGAGCTGTAGCAGCAGTGTCACGCTTCCCTTCGCGTGGATCAAGGGAACTGTGGCTTTCGCTCAAGCCTTTCCCACAAGACTTTCCCACAAGACTTTCCCTCGAGGCTTTCCCACGAGGCTTTCCCACAGGGCTGTCCCACGTGCCACCGTGATGTGAGTCGATCCTCGGCATGAAAGTTGAGGCAGTGCAGGGAAAACAGGTTTCCCTGGAATGGAGTGAGCCTCTGCGGGACTCTGGGAATGGTGGCACGACCCTGGAGTTCCTCTCGCCTTTCCTGTGGAGAGCGCCTCCTCTTGAGATGCGACGGGAACACCGGAAATTCATCCAGAACACGCACGGAAAGGATCCCTTCTCTCGAGCTAGGAGGCGGAAACGGGGCTCCTCTGGATGTGGGCGGGATCTCGTGCTTCCTCTCGAGTGGAGACGGGTATGTCGGGGAATTTCTTGGGTTGCAGCAAGGGTTTGAAGGACCCTTTGGAAGTTTCAGTGGTTAGGCGTGATTAGCCTTGAGATGTCTCAGCAGAAAGGGGCCTCATCTCTCCTGGAAGGGAGAACCTCCTGGATTTTCTCCAGTTGCGGCAGGTGCTCTCGACTTACGACGGGGACCTCAGGGACCCGCTCTGGTGGCCTCAGGAAAGGCCAGTCCCCATGCGAGTTGCCCAGGGGCCTATCGGGATTCCTCTCCCGTCGATGCTGGGGCCTAAAACCTTGTGTGGAGTCGGTGCGCAGAAGCTGAGGAGTCCTCTCCAGTGCTGACATGGATCTTGGGATACTTCTTGAGTCTCCCCAGGGCAGTCAGTCCTCGTTACGAGTGGGGGCATGCACGTGCAATTTCCTCCCGAGCTGTAGCAGCAGTGTCACGCTTCCCTTCGCGTGGAACAAGGGATCTGTGGCTTTCCCTCGAGGCTTTCCCACGAGGCTTTCCCATGAGGCTTTCCCACAGGGCTGTCCCACGTGCCACCTTGGTGTGAGTCGATCCTCGGCTTGAAAGTCCAGGCAGTGCAGGGAAAACAGGTTTCCCTGGAATGGACCGAGACATCTGGGAGACTCTGGGAATGGTGGCACGACCCTGGAGTTCCTCTCGCCTTTCCTGTGGAAAGTGCCTCTTCTTGAGATGCGACGGGAACGCCAGGAATTCTTGCCCGACCACGCAGGGAAAGGATCCCTCCTCTCGACCTAGGAGGCGAAAACGAGGCTCCTCTGGATGTGGGAGGGACTCTCGTGCTTCCTCTCGAGTGGAGACGGGTATGTCGGGGAACTTCTTGAGTTGCAGCAAGGGTGTGAAGGACCCTTTGGAAGTTCCAGAGGTTTGGTGTGATTAGCCTCGAGACGCCTCAGCGGAAATGGGCCTCATGTCGCCTGGAGGGGAGAACCTCCTGGAATTTCTCGAGTTGCGGCAGGTGCTCTCGACTTACGACGGGGACCTCAGGGACCCGCTCTGGTGGCCTCAGGAAAGGCTAGTCCCCATGCGAGTTGCTCGGGGGCCTCTCGGGATTTCTCTCCCGTCGGTGCCAGGGCCTAAACCTTTTGTGGAATTGGTGCCGGAACTTGAGGATTCCTGTTCTGTGCTGACATGGATCTTGGGGCACTTCTGGAGTCTCCCCAGGGGAGTCAGTCCTCGTCTCGTGTGGGGGCATGCACTTGCGTTTCCTCCCGAGCTGTAGCAGGGGTTTCATGCTTCCCTTCGCGTAGATCAAGGGATCTGTGGCTTTCCCTCGAGGCTTTCCCACGAGGCTTTCCCACAGGGCTGTCCCACGTGCCACCGTGGTGTGAGTCGATCCTCGGCTTGAAAGTCGAGGGCAGTGCAGGGAAAACAGGTTTCCCTGGAATGGACTGAGACATCTGGGGGACTCTGGGAATGGTGGCACGATAATGCAGTTCCTCTGCGGTTCCTGTGGAGAGCGCCTCCTCTTGAGATGCGACAGGAATGCCGGGAATTCTTTCCCGACCACGCAGGGAAAGGATCCCTCCTCTCGAGCTAGGAGGCGGAAACGGGGCTCCTCTGGATGTGGGCGGGACTCTCGTGCTTCCTCTCGAGTGGAGACGGGTATGTCGGGGAAATTCTTCAGTTGCAGCAAGGGTGTGAAGGACCCTTTGGACGTTCCAGAGGTTAGGTGTGATTAGCCTCGAGATGCCGCAGCGGAAATGGGCCCTTCTCGCCTGGAGGGGGAGAACCTCCTAGATTTACTCGAGTTGCGGCAGGTGCTCTGGACCTAAGACGGGGACCTCAGGGACCCGTTCTGGTGGCCTCAGGAAAGGCCAGTCCCCATGAAAGTTGCCCTGGGGCCTCTCGGGATTCCTCTCCCGTCGATGCCGGGGCCTAAGACCTTGTGTGGAGTCAGGAGCCGGAACCTGAGGATTCCTCTCCAGTGCTGACGTGGATCTTGGGGTACTTGTGGAGTCTCCCAGGGGAGTCAGTCCTCGTCTCGAGTGGGGGCATCCACGTGTGCTATGCTCCCGAGCTGTAACAGCAGTGTCATGCTTCCTTTAGCGTGGATCAAGGGATCTGTGGCTTTCCCTCGAGTCTTTCCCTCGAGAATTTCCCACGAGGCTTTCCCAAGAGGCTTTCCCACAGGGTTGTCCAACGTGTCACTGTAGTGTGAGTCGACCCTTGGCTTGAAAGTTGAGGCAGTGCTGGAAAAACAGGTTTCCCTGGAATGGACGGAGACATCTGGGGGACTCTGGGAATGGTGGCACGAACCTGGAGTTCCTCTGGCCTTTACTGTGGAGAGGGCCTCCTCTTGAGATGCGACGGGAACGTCGGGAATTCTTTCCGACCACGCAGGGAAAGTGTCCCTCCTCTCCAGCTATGAGGCGGTAACGGGGCTCCTCTGGATGTGGGCGGGAACTCGTTCTTCCTCTCGAGTGGAGACGGGTATGTCGAGGCACATTTTGAGTAGCAGCAAGGGTGTGACGGACACTTTGGAAGTTCCAGAGGTTAGTTGTGATTAGCCTCCAGACGCCTCATTGGAAATGGGCCTCATCTTGCCTGGAAGGGAGAACCTCCTGGACGTTCTCGAGTTGGGGCAGGTGCTCTCGTCATACGACAGGGACCTCAGGGACCCGCTCTGGTGGACTCAGGAAAGGCCAGTCCACATGAATGTTGCTCGGGTGTCTCTCGGAATTTCTCTCCCCGTAGATGCTGGAGCCCAAAACCTTGTGTGGAGTCGGTGCCGGGAAACTGAGGATTCCTCTCCTGTGCTGACATGGATCTTGGGGTACTTCTGGAGTCTCCCCAGGTGAGTCAGTCCTCGTCTCGAGTGGGGGCATGGCACGTGCACTTTCCTCCCGAGCTGTAGCAGCAGTGTCACGCTTTCCTTTAGCGTGGACCAAGGGATCTGTGGCTTTCCCTCGAGGCTTTCCCAAGAGGCTTTCCCACGAGGCTTTCCCACAGGGCTGCCCACGTGCCACTGTAGTGTGAGTCTACCCTCGGCTTGAAAGTTGAGGCAGTGCTGGGAAAACAGTTTTCTCTGGAATGGACGGAGATATCTGGGGGACTCTCGAAATGGTGGCACAACCCTGGAGTTCCTCTCGCCTTAACTGTGGAGAGCGCCTCCACTTGAGATGCGACGGGAAAAGCCGGGAATTCTTTCACAACTACGCGGGGAAGGATCCCTCCTCTCGAGCTATGAGGCGGAAACGGGGCTCTTCTGGATCTGGGTTGGACTCTCGTGCTTCCTCTGGATTGGAGACGGGTATGTCAGGGAACTTCTTGAGTTGCAGCAAAGGTGTGAAGGACCCTTTGGAAGTTCAGAGGTTTAGGTGTGATTAACCTTGAGAAGCCACCTCCTGCCGCGAATCTCGAGAGATACTCCACGGGAGGTTCTGCCCCTCAGCCGCGAGGCGACTGAGGCATTTCTCCCGTGCCGGTGTGGTCTCCAAGCTTAATCACACATAAACCCTCTGCGAACTTCCAATCAGGTCTTCCAGCACCCTCGCTGCAACTCAAGGAACGTTCCCGGGACATAACCCGTCTTCACTGGACGAGGAAAGGCACGTGGAGAGGTCCGCCCCATCAGAGAAGCCCCCGTTTCCGCCTCATTTTAGCTCGAGAGGAGGGATCCGTTTCCCTGCGCTGTTTCTCGTGCCGGAGAAGAATTGCCGGCGTTCCCCGTCTCATCTCACAAGAAGAGGGCCCGCTCTCCACTACGGAAAGTTCGCGAGAGAACTCCAGGGTCATGCACCATTCCCCAGAGTCCCCCAATTGTCTCAGTCCATTCCAGCGGGAAACCTGTTTTCCCTGCACTGCCTCGCTTTCAAGCAAGGTGGATCAACTCACACCACGGAGCACACGTGGACAGCCCTGTGGTGGAAACTCCTCGAGGAAAGGCCCCCGATGGAACGCACAGATCCATGATCACTCGAAGGAAAGCGTGGACAGCTGCTGGCTACAGCTCGGCTTGAGGGGCCAAAGCGCGACGGTCTGGGCATGCCCACTCGGAGCACGGAGGACTTGACTTCCCCCTGGGCGGAATTGCTCCCCAGAAGTACCCTCAAGCATCACTTGTAAGCACTGGCAGAGCAATCCTCACGGTTCCTGGCATCGACTCCCCACAAGGCCCTTAGGCCCCCCTCCAGCTAGTACCCGCCATGGCATCGACGGAGAGGAATCCCCGAGGGGTTCCCTGTAGCCAGAGCTTGCATGGGGGACTGAGCCTTTCCTTGAGGCCACCATGAGCGGGTCCCTTCGAGGTCCCCGGCGTTAAGTCGGAGAGCACCTGGGTTTACTCGAGAAATCAAAAGAGGTTCTCCCCTCCATGCGAGATGAGGCCCATTTTTCCGCTGTGTGGCGT
>NW_017195053.1:0-9082 GCF_001704415.2 Capra hircus
TTTCTTATTTATTTTTAGGAACTCTATAAACTAACATCATTTGCCCCTTTTCTTACATTATTTGGAAATATTTCCCCATCTCTTGTGTATATGTGTGTGTATGTAGGGTTGTATATGTGTATGGAGGCTATGTGATGAAATTTAAGCGTTTTAGTTTTTTGACTATGCCTCTAATGCAATGTTTCAAATGCCATTCTTCATCTCATAATAACTTTTTTAATCAAGTTTATTTTCTACAAATGATTTTATAATTCCACTAAATAATATTTAAAACCTTACTGCATATAAATTTATTTTACTGTGCATGATGGTGTAATATTGTCATCAGTTAGGAATTACATTTTAGATATGTGGTATTTTTACTTATAATTTCAAATAAAATATATTATTTCATGATCTCATGGATATGACACCAAAAAAATAGGTAAAAATAGAAAAGTGAGAATATCCCAGATGGCTCAGTTGTAGAGTTCACCTGGCAGTGGAGGAGACACAGAAGACATGGATTCAACCCCTGGGTCAGGAAGATCCCCTGGAGAAGGAAATGGCAACTCACTCCAGTATTCTTGCCTGGGAAATGTCATGGACAGAGGAGCCTGGCAGGCTATACTCCATGAGGTCACAATGAGTTGCACACGACTGAACGATTGAACACCAGCATGACAGTAAACAAAACAACAGTAGAGTGAAAAGGCACCTTACAGCAAGTCATATAAGGGATTAATTTCCAAAATAAATAAGAATCCTACAGCTCAAGAGAAAAACAAAAGCAACAGCAACAAAAGCTCTAATAAACTGACTTAAAAAATTGGTCAGGGTCTAGCCATTTCTCCAAAGAAGACATATGGATAGCTAAGAGGTATATGAAAATATACTGACATCTTTAATCATCAGAGAAATGTAAATGAAAACCGCAATGAGATGTCATCTGACACCTGTCAAAATGGCTATAATTTTAAAAAAGACAAGTATTGGCAAGGTTATGGGGAAACTGGAACTCTTCTGGATATTTATCCACATTAAATGTGTATATTGCATCTCAAAACTATGACCAAAAAATCTGTATAATTTACAGTGATTTGCCTTTTCATTTTGGTATTGTTGAGTTTTTCTCTCTGCTCTTGATTAGTATTGCTCGGTGTTGATCAATTTTCAGTGAGCCATGTTTGAACAGCTTTCCTCTATTATCTTTGTCTTATGCTTACTTTCTTTATTAGAATAATTTTATTTTTTCCTTATTAATTCCAATGTTGTACATCCTTTAGGCTTTACTTCTCCTAGCTTCTTAAATGAAAGCTTACATTTTTTCGTTTTCCGTCTTTCCTCTTTTCTAAATCTAGGGTAGAAATTTCCCTTAGACACTACTTTAGTTGCATTGGAAGAATTTAGTTACAGAATACCTTTGTTACCGTTATTTCACAATATTTTCAAGTTTGAAAGTTATTTCTAACCCAGGAATTCTTTGGAAGAATAGTTCATAGTTTTCTCAGTAGGGATGGCTAAGTATATTTTCTTATTAATACTTAACTTAATTTCACTCTGGTCAAAGTAAATACTCTGTATAAATTCAATTCTCTGAAGGTTTTTGTTCTATCATGTGATCATCAAAACATCTACTTCTGCTTTAGTGACTATGCCAAACCTTTGACTATGTGGATCACAACAAGCTGTGGAAAATTCTTCAAGAGATGGGAACACCAGACCACCTGACCTACCTCTTGAGAAATCTGTATGCAGCTCAGGAAGCAGTAGTTAGAACTGGACATGGAACAACAGATGGGTTCCAAATAGGGAAAGGAGTATGTCAAGGCTGTATATTGTCACCCTGCTTATTTAACTTATGTGCAGAGTACATCATGGGAAATTCTGGGTTGAATGAAGCACAAGCTGGAATCAAGATTGCTGGGAGAAATATCAATAACCTCAGATATGCAGATGACACCACACTTATGGCAGAAAGTGAAGAACTAAAGAGCCTCTTGATGAAAGTGAAGGAGGAGAGTGAAAAAGCTCAACATTCAGAAATCTAAGATCATGACATCCCGTCCCATCACTTCATGGCAAATAGATGGGGAAACAGTGGAAACAGTGGCAGACTTTAGTTTCGGGAGCTCCAAAATCACTGCAGATAGTGACTGTAGCCATGAATTAAAAGATGCTTACTCCTTGGAAGAAAAGCTATGAACAACGTAGACAGCATATTAAAAAGCAGAGACATTACTTTGCCTACAAAGGTCCATCTAGTCAAGGCTATGGTTTTTCCAGTAGTTATGTATGATGGATGAGTTGGATTATAAGAAAGCTGAGCACCACCAAAGAATTGATGCTTTTGAACTATGGTGTTGGAGAAGACTCTTGAGAGTCCCTTGGACAGCAAGGAGATCCAACTAGTCCATTCTAAAGGAAATCAGTCCTGAATATTCATTGGAAGGACTGATGCTGAAACTGAAATTCCAATACTTTGGCCACCTGATGTGAAGAAACTAACTCATTTGAAAAGACTCTGATGCTGGGAAAGTTTGAAGGTGGGAGGAGAAGGGAACAACAGAGGATGAAATGGTTGGATGGCATCACTGACTCGATGGACATGAGTTTGAGTAAACTCTGGGAGTTGGTGGTGGACAGCGAGGCCTGGCATGCTGTAGTCCATGGAGCTGTAGAGTCAGACACGACTGAGCGACTGAACTGAGATGAACTGATGATCATTTAAAAATGGAAGTTTCCAGTGAATTAACAATAATGTAAATAACAAATTCTTTCATTGTTGGCGTATTGCTCTATATATGTTATTTGGCTAACTGTGTTGTTTACATCTGCTATATTCTTCATTCTTTTTTGCATACTTGGTCTGCATGCTATTGAAAAATGGATGTTAAAGTCCCCTATTTTGATTATGATTTTGTCTACTTCTGTTCTTTGTTCTGTCAAGTATTATTCTATATTTCAAAGCAATGTTTTGACATTTTCTTGGATTTTAATATCTATAATATCTTCATTAAGGGTGCATCCTGTTATAATCATGAAAATACCCTCTTTAACTCAATTAGCACATCTTGCTTTGAAGTCTACTTTCTGTGACATTTATATAGCATTCCAGTTTTCTTACAATTAGGATTCACAAAGTATGTACATTTTTTCCATCATTTTACTTTCAACCATTCTTTACCCTCATATATAAGCTGAATATCTTCATGGTGGCATTTACATGGATTTTGTGGTTTCATCAAGATGGGCTCTAATTTGAAGTATCTAATCAATTTACTGTAACTGCAATTACTGGTATTTTGGGGCTCGTATCTATCATTTCCTTTTAATTGACCCATGTGCTGTATGTTCTTTTTTCCTCTCTTCCCCTCTTCTTTTGTATTAAACAGATCTGTTATTATTCCAAATTTTCCTTTTCCTTTGATTTTCAGCAGCTTTACTAGGTGTGGGAGTTTTCATGCCCATCCATCCATTTTTTAAAAAATTCTCAGTTATTGTATCTTCAAGTGTTACTTCCGCTGCTCTGTCTCTCTGTCTGAGCTTCTCTTCTCCTCCTGTAACTCCTCCTTCTTCTCATCTCTCATCTCTAGGACTCCTCTAAGTCAGTAATTCTGTGCAGAGTTCTCTCTAAAATTCTTCTAAACTTATTAATTCAACTCTCTAGACATTTTATTTTCGGTTGGTAACTGTCCCTTGACTTTTTTATAGTTATAATTAGTTGTTAATGTTTTTCATCTTTTCACCCATTTATTCTCTCATTTCCTCTTTTTTCCTCAATATATTGATCATGGTTAAAATCTGTATCTGCTAACTCCAGCACCTCTATCATGTGAGTCTCTGCCTTCTCTTATTTTCTTTTTTCCACTTTGTTAATATGTCATGTCATCCCATGCCTTCGGCATTGAAAAAATGATCCTCCAGATACATTTTTATAACCCTTGAGAGGATTCATATTCTGTTTTGTTAAGCAAGTAGAAGGGTCGAAGATCACTCAAATATACAAATACAACTGAGAACTGAGCTGTAACAAGTCTAGGTCGAGGTTTTGGTAGCACTAATCCTCCTCTTACCTCTCTGTCCATGTTGGGCCTTCAGAGATTTCGGTTGAGAACCGGGATACTCTGGTAGCTCAGCGCCCAAGAGAGGGCAGGAGTCGCCGCTCTGCTCTCCCAGACTGTTGGCATGGATCTCTGGCTCCCTGCCAGCTTCATGGCTGTGTAATGAGCACACATTTTGAGGGAAGAGTCTGCTGTGTGAGAGAGGCTTTCAGGTCTCCAACTCTGTCTCACCACCAGGTAACCCCAAATTATGCTGGCTTCTCTGTCCAAATAGGAGTCCTCTGTTGCTCTGAGCCTGGATTCTGAGCCATTAACCCAGGCACCAAATTGGGAAATTCCTCCAGAGAAAAAGAAGCTGTAGATCCTTGGCTAACATTGAAACATACTACACAATCTCACTTTAGAATTTTAGCATATTTAGTCCATGTTGCGTCCACAATTGTCTGATACCTCCAGTTCAGTTCAGTCGCTCAGTCGTATCCGACACTTTGTGACCCATGAAATGCCGCAAGCCAGGCCTCCCTGTCCATCACCAACTTCCAGAGTTCACTCAGACTCACATCCATCGAGTCGGTGATGCCATCCAGACATCTCATCCTCTCTCGTCCCCTTCTCCTCCTGCCCCCAATCCCTCCAGCATCAGAGTCTTTTCCAATGATACCTTTACTTAAAGAAAATTTCCAGCATTTGAAGTTGTGTCTAACAACACCATTGGCCTGCTTTCTCTTCCATTCTTCATGAAGTACAGAATTTGAGGTTTTATTCTCTACTTTATCGCTTACTTAAACTACAACAGTGATAGACATCATTTAACCTTTCTTTCCATGACTGGTTATGTATCAAAGGAGAGAATAATGCAGTGTGTCTGTCAATATTGCTTGTTCAAAGGCTTTCAAAACAGGAATGTAACATATTTTTTCTCTGTGAGTTAGAAACACATATTTTCCCTAGAGAACAAACAACTCCAAATTTTAGATAATAGCAATTCCTGACACAAAGTCCAAGGAGAGAAGCTTGGGAGAAGAAGCTACATTCTGTGATTCCCAGTAGAGTCTGGCCAATGTCATTCAATGTCTTCTGACATCATCTCTCATGCAGGGTTGTTTAATCTACTCAAAGAGATTATATGTTTTGAAACTAAGTATCCAGATCTGGAGTTTGAAGCTTAGAATCATAAGTGGACTATTCTGGGGTAAACCATGGCGTCTCACAGACCATTTGTTTTTCAGTTCTCATGACTACACCAAGGAGAACGATTTAATGATAGAGGATTCATGGCTGCTCCCGAGGCTTCTGATGAGGCCACTGCCTGACTCTAAAGTCAATGACCAAGAGTGTGTAGCTTATAAAGAATACGTCCAGCTACCAGCCTAATCCTGAGACTCTGAACTCATTTAACCGCTCAGGGTAGAGAGACCAACATTTCTGTAAATCTTTCTCAGATTCTGTGCAGAGCTCTACAAATCAGAATGTTAACTCTGATAGGACCTTGTAACACCATCTGTCTCAGACTACTTAGTAAAGTAATATTTCCTGTTTTTGTCCATTTTCATCCTTGTTATGCTCTTATCACTTCTATAAGAAACCAGATCCAAATGTTCCACAGGGCAATGACTCCGCAGCATCAGCTTCTGAGGAGAGCATCCTCAACTACTCGGGTGAGGTCCCACAGGACAGAAGTTCTTTCTCATCTGCTGGTCAGCACCCCATTGTCCCATTTCTCTCTCCTCAGACAGCAGACAGCTCCGCCTGGTGGATGGGGCCGGGCCCTGTGCCGGGAGAGTGGAGATCCTTGACCAGGGCTCCTGGGGCACCATCTGTGATGACAGCTGGGACCTGGACGATGCCAGTGTGGTGTGCAGGCAGCTGGGCTGTGGAGAAGCCCTCAGTGCCGTGGAGTCTGCTCCCTTTGGGGCGGGATCAGGACCCATCTGGCTGGACCACGTGTATTGTGGAAGAATGGAGTCCCACGTGTGGCAGTGCCTTCCCGGGGCTGGTGGCAACACAACTGCAGTCATGACGAGGATGCAAGAGTTATCTGCTCAGGTATGATCAGTGAATTGCCCACGGACTGAAAGGACAGAAAGCTCCAAGGAAGCTGGTGTCTGATCACCAGGTCAATAGATGTGTAAGCTAGAGATGTCTGAGATATCCTCCTTGAAGGCATAAAGTATCTCTGAGTGATCAGTTCAGTTCAGTCGCTCAGTGGTGTCCGACTCTTCGCTACCCCATGGACTGCAGCATGCCAGGCTTCCCTCTCCATCACCAACTGCCGAAGCTTACTCCAACTCATGTCTATTGAGTCGGTGATGCCATTCAACCATCTCATCCTCTGTCTTCCCCTTCTTCTCCTGCGTTTAATCTTTCCTAAAATCAGGGTCTTTTCAAAGGAGCCAGTTCTTCACATCAGGTGGCCAAAGTATTGGAGTTTCAGCTTCAGCATCAGCCCTTCCAATGAATATTCAGAACTGATTTCCTGATGGGCTTCATTTATTGCTACTTTCCTCTTACAAGTCTCTGCTATTTCTTCTCCAGTGATCTTACCTGATATAGCTTAATCTATATCCAATAAAATTGATACTCATTTTTTATATAATTTACTTTTGGAAGAGTGAAACATTTGCAAATCACCACACGCACCTGCTTTGCACAGTGAACCCATGGGAGGAAAGGGCTAGAATGAGGATGTACCTTCCAGGCTGGAGTCCTTTCTGAATATATGGTGTGAGACACTTTTTTGTGCAAGGTTAGTAGGAGTGGAGTCACAGGGGCCATCATCAAACAAATCAGAGAGGAACTTATGGATCTGTGCCAAATTGCAAGTCCCCTTTGAAAATTTAGATTTGAATATTCATAGCTCTTTGACTGGTAGGACAATAGAGTTGTGGATGAAATGTTCTGAGTCTGGGTTCTCCTTTCATTGTGACTAGAAAGGATTGTCTGTTCCTTTTTTTTTTCCTTTAAAACCTCTGTATAAACCAAAATTTTGGAGAAACACTTAGCCACACACTGACAAGTCAAAGATATAGGCAATAAAATATGAATTTCTATGTTTTTTGGTAAGAAATTATATTTATACCTGATGTCTTCAATGATATAAGAGAATTGTGTTTGGGGGCTTGTTTGATAGGAATAGGAGTAGAGACACCTGTAATTTTTGAAGAAGGAGGAGGAGACTTATAGTAGCTAAGAGGAAAAGAAGGGCAATGGGAGATGTCAAAGGCCATATGGGGTTCTCTGAGGCATCACTGCGGGTCCAGGCGTGGTGTGGAGGATGCTACATGTGTCCAAGGATACAGGAAGTCTGTACAGCAAGAGATCAGACAAAGATGTATCTTTTATTACATTTAATACCTTTATCCACTCACACCAGCCTCTATTGCACAAATTTTCTTACAATTTTCACACACATATCCTTTCATATAAAATTTAAAATCAAGTAGAAAATAAAAAAGAAATAATAATATGTCTCAGAAGTATCTATCCTGATGTGTATAAGACTTTATTGATTATTCAGCATATATTTGAGTGTTTAGCATGTATCTTGGTATATGAAACAGCATACAAGAAATATTTCTTTCTTGTTCTTTTTTAAATTTGTAACCTCATGGGATTGATATAGAAACTAACAACCTGTTAAGTAAAAATGTTTTAATTAGAATGTGTATCCTATGACCAAAATCCCAGCCAGACCACACCAGATGTCCTAACCTGGACTGGGGAGTTGAAAGTGGGTAAGTAACAAAAGGCTAACAGATCATCCTGGCTCTCACCATTCCCTCTTGGATAAGTGGTCAAGCTGGTCCTTCGATTCATTAATTTCTATAGTGTATTTTCTGTTCTCTCCTGTTCTCTACAGTAGATTTTTATTCTGTTGAAATATTCTTTCTGAAACTTCAATGTTCTCATACTTATGAAATCAGAGTCCTTTACCAGAAAGAATTCCACCGTGTACATAAATAATTATAAGGCACAGTCAGAAATCAGGCAAATGTATTTAAAAATAGTTCTTTATGATGAGGTTTTATTTTTTTCATTAGGTTCCTTTCCTCTATCCAAAATATGGTCCCTGAAGGTCAAATCATGTCGTGAGTCTTTCCTTAGTCTCCCTCTTTCAGTTTCAGACTCCATCCGCTCCCAGTTTAGCCTACCCCTCATCCCAGCCACACTCCACTCCTACAGAAGTTCTTCCCTTTCAGAGTCTCTTTTCCATCCGTTTGTAGCTCTTAGGATTGTTTTCTCTTGTCTGCAGTGGGAGAAATGGGAAAGGGAAACAGGGTTAGGTCGCAGATGCAAGGGCACAGGGGTAAAATGTGTTAAAAACTTGCTGGACAGATATTTTCCCAAATCCTTCTTTCATCCATATTGAGGCTTTTGTAAGGCAGAAATCTGTAAATTATATATGACTGTTTGCTCTGTCTTCTCTTCTTCTCCTCCTCTCTTTTTTTTAAACAGCATGATAACTGTTACTCAAGAAATAGGAAGTAGTTTGCAGTTAGCATATGAGCGCATGCTAGGTCTCTTCAGTCATGTCTGACTCTTTGCGACTCTGTGAATTGTAGCCCATCAGGCTCCCTCATCCGTGGGATTCTCCAGGACAGAATACTGGAGTGGGTTGCTATGCCCTCCTCCCAGCGATTGAACTTGTGCATTGGCAGGCGGTTCTTTACCACTAGTGCCACCTGGGAAGCTCCATTTACCATATAGATAGAATTTAAAAAAACATTAAACTGCCTTCACTCCATAGCATCTGCTAAGATTCTCATGTGTTGAAGAAAACGCAGTAATATGAAGTAATCAACACAATTAGTCATCTTGGATAGTCCCACTGAGAACTCATCTCTCTCAGGTTCATTGGTAAATCCTAGGCTTTCTTGAAAGATGGCTAGGACCAACCCTTTCTCCTTATGACTCTGACCTTTCTTCATATTCAAACTCATCTGTGGACAATTTCTTTTCACAATTCAAGTTGGCTAAGAAATTCTTGGAATTTTTCAACATCAGAGATTATGAGAAATATATGGAATCATAAAATGTAG
>NW_017195054.1:0-9082 GCF_001704415.2 Capra hircus
TGTGGTGGGACTCTCGTGCTTCCTCTCGAGTCGAGACGGTTATGTCGGGGAACTTCTTGAGTTGCAGCAAGGATGTGAAGGACTCTTTGGATGTTCCAGAGGTTAGGTGTGATTAGCCTCGAGACCCTCAGCGGAAATGGGCCTCATCTCGCCTGGAGGGGATAACCTCCTGGATTCTCTCGAGTTGCGGCAGGTGCTCTCTCGACTTACGACGGGGACCTCAGGGACCCGCTCTAGGTGGACTCAGGAAAGGCAGTCCCCATGCGAGTTGCTCGGGGGGTCTCTCGGATTCCTCTACTGTTGATGCCGGGCCTAAGACCTTGTGTGGAGTAGGTGCCAGAAACTGAGGATTTCTCTCCAGTGATGACATGGATCTTGGGGTACTTCTGGAGTCTCCCCCCAGGGGAGTCAGTACTCGTCTCGTGTGGGGCATGCACGTGTGCTTTCCTCCCGAGCTCTAGCAGCAGTGTCACGCTTCCATTCGCGTGGATCATGGGATCTGTAGCTTTCCCTCGAGGCTTTCGCACGAGGCTTTCCCGCAAGGCTTTCCCGCAGGGCTGTCCCACGTGCCACCGAGTTGTGAGTCGATCCTCGGCTTGAAAGTCTAGGCAGTGCAGGAAAAACAGGTATGGCCTGGAATGGACTGAGACATCTGGGGGACTCTGGGAATGGTGGCACGACCCTGGAGTTCCTCTCGCCTTTCCTGTGGAGAGCGCCTCCTCTTGACTTGCGACGGGAACGCGCGGGAATTCTTTCCCAACCACGCAGGGAAAGGATCCCTCCTCTCAAGCTAGGAGGCAGAAACGGGGCTCCTCTGGATGTGGGGGGACTCTCGTGCTTCCTCTCGAATGGAGACGGGTATGTCGGGAACTTCTTGAGTTGCAGCAAGGGTGTGAAGGACCCTTTGTAAGTTGCAGAGTTTAGGTGTGATTAGTCTCGAGACGCCTCAGCGCGGAAATGGGGCCTCATCTCGCCTGGAGGGGAGAACTTCCTGGATTTTCTCGAGTTGCGGCAGGTGCTCTCGACTTACGACGGGGACTCAGGGACCCGCTCTGGTCGCCTCAGGAAAGGCCAGTCCCCATGCGAGTTGTTCGGTGCCTCTCGGTATTCCTTTCCCGTCGATGCCGGGGCCTAAAGACCTTGTGTGGAGTCAGTGCCGGAACCTGAGGATTCCTCTCCAGTGCTGACATGGATCTTGGGGTACGTCTGGAGTCTCCCCAGGGGAGTCAGTCCTCGTCTCGAGTGGGGGCATGCACGTTCGCTTTTCTCCCGAGCTGTAGCAGCAGTGTCACGCTTCCTTCACGTGGATCAAGGGATCTGAGGCTTTCCTCAGGCTTTCCCACGAGGCTTTCCCCACAGGGCTGTCCCACGTGTCACTGTGGTGTGAGTCCATACTCGGCTTGAAAGTCGAGGCAGTGCAGGGAAAACAGGTTCCCTGGAATGAACTGAGACATTGGGAGACTCTGGGAATGGTGGCACGACCCTGGAGTTCCTCTCGCCTTTCCTGTGGAGAGCGCCTCTTCTTGAGATGCAACAGGAACGCCGGGAATTCTTTCCCGAACACGCAGGGAAAGGATCCCTCCTCTCGAGCTAGGAGGCGGAAACGGGGCTTCTCTGGATGAGGGCGGGACTCTCGTGTTTCCCCTCGAGTGGAGACGGGTATGTCGGGGAACTTCTTGAGTTGCAGCAAGGGTGTGAAGGACCCTTTGTAAGTTCCAGAGGTTAGGTGTGATTAGCCTCGAGATGCCTCAGCGGAAATGGGCCTCATCTCCCGTGGAGCGGAGAACCTCCTGGATTTTCTCGAGTTGCGGCAGGTGCTCTCAACTTACGACGGGGACCTCAGGGACCCGCTCTGTTGGCCTCAGGAAAGGCCAGTCCCCATGCGAGTTGCTCGGGGCCTCTCGGATTCCTCTCCCGTCGATGCCGGGGCCTAAGACCTTGTGTGGAATCGCTGCCGAAACCTGAGGATTCCTCTCCAGTGCTGACATGGATTTGGGGTACTTTTGGAGTCTCCAGAGGGGAGTCAGTCCTCGTCTCGAATTGGGGCATTCACGTGCGATTTCCTCTCGAGCTGTAGCAGCAGCAGTGTCACGCTTCTCTTCCCGTGGATCAAGGGATCTGTGGCTTTCCCTCGAGGCTTGCCCACGAGGCTTTCCACAGGGCTGTCCCACAAGCCACCGTGGTGTGAGTCGATCCTCGGCTTTTAAAGTCGTGGCAGTGCAGGGAACACAGGTTTCCCTGGAATGGACTGAGACATCTGGGGGACTCTGGGAATGGTGGCACGACCCTGGATTACCTCTCGCCCTTCCTGTGGAGAGCCCTCCTCTTGAGATGCGACGGGAACGCCGGGAATTCTTTCCCGACCACGCAGGGAAAGGATCCCAGCTCACGAGCTAGGAGGCGGAAACGGGGGCTCCTCTGGATGAGGGAGGGACTCTCCTCATTCCTCTCGAGTGGAAACGGGTATGTCGGGGAACTTCTTGAGTTGCAGCAAGGGTGTGAAAGGATCCTTTGGAAGTTCCAGAGGTTAGATGTGATTACCCTCGAGACGCCTCTCTGGAAATGGGCATCATCTCGCTTAGAGGGGAGAACCTCCTGGATTTTCTCGAGTTGCGGCAGGTGCCCTCGACTTACGACGGGCCCAAAGGGACCCGCTCTGGTGGCCTCAGGAAAGGTCAGTCCCCATGCGAGTTGCTCGGGGCCTCTCGGTATTGCTCTGCCATCGATGCCAGGGCCTAAGACCTTGTGTGGAGTCGGTGCTGGAACCTGAGGATTTCTCTCCAGTGCTGACATGGATCTTGGGGTACTTCTGGAGTCTCCCCTGGGAGTCAGTCCTCGTCTCGTGTGGGGGCATGCCCGTGCGCTTACCTTCCAAGCTCTATCAGCAGTGTCACGCTTCCCTTCACGTGGATCAAGGGATCTGTGGCTTTACTCGAGGCTTTCCCACGAGGCTTTCCCACGAGGCTTTCCGCACAGGGCTCTCCCACGTGCCACCGTGGTGTGACTCTATCCTCGGATTGAAAGTCGAGGCAGTGCAGGGTAAACAGGTTTCCCTGGAATGGACTGAGACATCCGGGGCATTCAGGGAATGGTGGCACGACCTGGAGTTCCTCTCACCTTTACTGTTTAGAGCCCCTCCTCTTGAGATGCGACGGGAACGCCGGGAATTCTTTCCGGACACGCAGGGAAAGGATCCCTCCTCTCGAGCTAGGAGGCGGAAACACGGCTCATCTGAATGTGGGCTGGACTCTCGTGCTTCCTCTCGAGTGGAGACGGGTATGTCGGGGAACTTCTTGAGTTGAAGCAAAAGGTGTGAAGGACATTTTCGAAGTTCCCGAGTTTAGGTGTGATTAGACTCGAGACATCTCAGCGGAAAAGGGCCTCATCTCGCCTGGAGGGGAGAACCTCCTGGATTTTCTCGAGTTGGCGGGCAGGTGCTCTCGACTTAGGACGGGGACCTCAGGGACCCGCTCTGGTGGCCTCAGGAAAGGCCAGTCCCCATGCGAGTTGCTCGGGGTCTCTCGGGATTCCTCTACTGTTGATGCTGGGGCCTATTGTGTGGAGTCGGTGCCAGAAACTGAGGATTTCTCTCCAGTGATGACATGGATCTTGGGTACAGTCTCCCCAGGGGAGTCAGTACTCGTCTCGTGTGGGGCATGCACGTGTGCTTTCCTCCCGAGCTCTAGCAGCAGTGTCACGCTTCCATTCGCGTGATCAAGGGATCTGTAGCTTTCCCTCGAGGCTTTCGGCACGAGGCTTTCCCGCAAGGCTTTCCCGCAGGGCTGTCCCACGTGCCACCGTGGTGTGAGTCGATCTCGCTTGAAAGTCTAGGCAGTGCAGGAAAAACAGGTATGCCTGGAATGGACTGAGACATCTGGGGATCTGGAATGGTGGCACGACCCTGGAGTTCCTCTCGCCTTTCTGTGGAGAAGAACGGGAACGCCGGGAATTATCCCTCCTCTCAAGCTAGGAGGCAGAAACGGGGCTCCCTCTGGATGTGGGGGGGACTCTCGTGCTTCCTCTCGAATGGAGACGGGTATGTCGGGGAACTTCTTGAGTTGCAGCAAGGGTGTGAAGGACCCTTTGTAAGTTGCAGAGTTTAGGTGTGATTAGCCTCGAGACGCCTCAGCGGAAATGGGCCTCATCTCGCCTGGAGGGGAGAACTTCCTGGATTTTCTCGAGTTGCGGCAGGTTCTCTCGACTTACGACGGGGACCTCAGGGACCCGCTCTGGTCGCCTCAGGAAAGGCCAGTCCCCATGCGAGTTGTTCGGGTGCCTCTCGGCCGGGGTCCAGCCCGGTGGATCCAGGGAACTCGAAGGGTGGACGGCGTTGGCGTGGAAAGACTTGTTTGTTTATTAATGTAAGATTAGATTAAGAAACTATAGTGTAGTAAGAAGGTTAAGTGGAGGAAGAGGGCTGAATAGCTTGGTTTACGCGGAAGGCCAATAAAATTCCAGACAAGGAATTTGCACCATCTACGTTGGGCCACCGGCGCCCGCTTGAATATCTAAGGGTGCCTCGCCTTAAGCTCCCTTTCGTGCGGGTCTTAACAGCCGGGCAAGTAAGTAGACCTGGCGAGCCTCCGCGCCCCAGATGGAGATTCAGCCTGAAGTTAAAGTAAAGAGCAGAGAGAGGAAAGGGGAGAGAAGAGGAGAGAGAGAGACATGGGGGGAGCCAGAGTCCCAAGAAACCAGGCCGAGAGACTAGTTCGAGAAACTGGTCCGAGAAACTGGTCCGAGAAACTGGTCCGATCCTTTATTGTTCAGAAGGCCTTTTATACTTTTGATAAAACATGGAGATCAATGGGTAACACAGAATTATGTACCGTTCGCAGCCCAGACTCTTTCTATACATCATTTTGTATACAAAAGGTCTCAGGTGATTTACATTATCTTCTGGCCAAGAAGCTTGTTAACACTTTTTATCTCTCTTCCTTAATGAATGTTGATTTTGTTTCCCCTGAAGTGTTTTTCTTTAATTTGCATCTCCTTAAAGCATTAAAGTTACATCTCTATAGAACAAAGGTGCAGTGGGATATAACAAAGAAGGTACTTAACTCGAAGATCTAATGTTGCTAATACCAGGTCTACTACTTGTTTTTCTATATACCAACTATATCTAAAAATAAAGGATATGAAAATTTGGCAGCAAGCATTGACTCAACAAATGAAACTTTTAATCAGTCCTATTCTAAAGATTTTGACTCTTCGGAAGCCCCTACATTCCTAGGATGTTTTAAGCTTCCTGTGCCTCCTGCGGTCAGGAGGCCTCAAACAATCACACTCGCAGAGTCCTGCAGGCAGGCTAGAAAGCCATCGAGGGGTTTTTGGATTGAAAACACTCTTTCAAATGCAGAAGACTAAAGCCCTGAATTGACTTTTTCCAGAAAATGTCAGAAGAGTGGAAAAGCAGAGCACAAAAGCCGGCAGATTTTTGTTGGGGTACATGCTTAGGAATTTCCAGAGGGTCCCTGAAGTCTGAGCACGCCTTGCGTATGTCAGCTTCCTTCCTCATGACCTTGTCACGGGCGGGATTCCTCACATTGGCTTCCGGCATCTCCCCCTTCTTTATTATTTTTTAAAAAAATTAGGTGCAGTTCAGTCGCGAGATTCTGAATGCTCTGCCGAAGAGTCCTGACAACACAAGGAAGCACGATTACAAGGAGCAGGATTATGGCACCCACAGCAGCATAGCTAGAAACAGTAGTCAGAAGAGTTTTTCCAGAAATGAAGTCAGAGAAGGTGTGGAAAATGTCATTGGCTTCTCCTGCAGCAGTAAAATCTAATCGAGAGTGTTCCAAGGTCTGAATCTGATTATGAAGTTTCCCTAAGTCTAAACTAATATCTGAGCTGTTCCAAACACCTAAAATATGATTTTTGACTCTCTCCCATTCAAAATCTGTCTCATTTACTTTCAGGGATGTAACACATATCCACCGGTAATCAGCATGACATGAAAGAGCCATTTTCACTTTCAGACTCTGTAATTCAGTCCCAATATGCATTACTGCTTCTTCTAAGGCATCAACCTTATTTCTAGCTTCCTATCTATAATTTCCTGGGTTGCCAGCGTTAAAGAAACATTTTTGGATACGGTATCAACATATTGGGCAGTATGCACTTGTTGAGACAATGACAATGCCGCCACAGTAACAGAAGTAATTGCAGTTATCAAAGCCGATATTCCCAAAACAAGTAAGCCCACAAACCGTCGTGTCCGCATTAAATCTTGTAGCCGTTGCAGTACAGCTAGGCCATGGTTATCATACCAATACGTGGCCACAGTTACAGGTACCATGAGATAGGACGGACGTTTTAAAACCATGAAAGAGCAAACTTTATATTGAGGAGTTAAACAGGATGAAAGCATACATTGTTCACAAGACACTACATGGGGTCCACCTGTATAATTCAATTGTATGTTAAGTCTTTCAGAATCATTAGTGAAAAGAAAAAACATAAGGAGAGGGTAAACAAGCTAAAATGGAGTAGGTAGAGGTATTCTTTGTCGATTAAAATAATAGGGGCGGTGGCTGCAAGGGCTCTCCAAATTTCTGGCTGCCAAAAGGTTTTACCTCTAGTCGTATAAGACAGCATAGGGGGTACGAATTGGTTATGATGCCGTCTGGTGGCAACTAACGGCCAAGAAACTGAATATTTTTCCAATTATCCAATCTATTGATAAAGCCATCGTCAGACTCAGGGTCTTGACCTGGATTTGGGTTGCTCCAGTCCTGAATTGCACAATTTCTTCCTCCCGGCATATTGTAATCTATTTTCGAATTATAAATACAAGACTTCCAAATTGGATATCCTGAATGATCATCTATAGTTTTCCAAACAACATCTGAGGGAGCAACATCGTCACAAATTTGGATAGTCTGATGGAGTTTCGAGAGACAAGGACTTATAGGAGCCAAGGACCCCAGGCATACGGGCTCGTAATATCCAAGCAGACCGATCCCCTTTAGATGCAAATTTAGAGGTTGGGGAATCTGTCATAACTGCTTTTGTGGAGGCTCCAACGCATCCTGTCTTGGTAAAGAAATCTCCTGTAAGGCCAGGAGGAAAATTAAAGCAAACAGGAAAATCATCTGCTAGTCCTTTAAAGGTATAATTGAAATTAATAGGGTATTGGTCTTTTGTATAGGAAGTATAGGATCCTCCCAAAAGGCGAGGCTGGTCTGTACTAACTCGTATGGGGTCACTGTTCCAAGTAACAACTTGGAAAGTTGGGGGATCCGGGAGAAACGCCCAATATTTGGTTGGAATGGGAGCAGCGCTTACCTGGCAAGAGAGCAAGGCAAGCATGGCAATAAACACCTTTTCAGGAGAGACTGACGATCCCTGTAGGGTAGCTATCCCCTGTGCCTGGCGACAGAGGGCTTTAAATCTGTCCCCAGGTAGGTAAGGAGGCTTGTTGGGTTGACTGAGCTGGGCGTCCTAATGGATTCCTGCGAGGCAAAAAATCAGGGGGCGCAATATCCTGTATCTGAAGTCGTGACATCTGTCCAGTGGGTGGCTCCGCTCCTCGCCTATCCGGGATCTCCAATGTCAGCTGTCCTAGGGTCAGCGGCGTTTCCCGTGCTGGCGGAGGGAGCGGAGGAAGAGGGAGTTTCTTCTTTTTTAGAGATCGCGGTGGCGGGGATTCTGGTATCCGGGGAGCTGAGACATGGCGAATTAGTCTGTCTGGAACCCCAAATCGGAGCGTCCGCGTCCTGTGGAAAAAAACACAAGCATACCTCGCCCACTGGTTAAATAAGGGGTCAGGACCTTTCCATTGTCCGGAGAGAAGGTCCCTCCATTTTACTAATGGTTTTGCATTCAATTGCTCTGGGCACCATGGCGAAGCATTGGCAGTGTTTCCGGATGAATCAGTATTTAAGTTATTTATCAGCGAAAAGAGCATGTTTCAAATCTGATGGGGGGAACTATATTTAAATTCCCCTTCTTTTAGTTTTTGAATATGGATTTTCAGTGTTTGATGTGCTCTTTCCACAATGGCTTGTCCTTGCGGGTTATAAGGGATGCCGGTGTTATGTTTAATTTGAAATCTTGTACAGAATTGCTGAAAAAGATTTAGAAGTGTAAGCAGGGGCATTATCAGTTTTTAAAGCTTTTGGCAAGCCCCAGATAGGAAAAGCATGTAAAAAGATGTTGTATTACATCTTTAACTGCTTCCCCTGTACGAGCAGTGGCAATAATAACATGAGAGAAGGTATCTACAGTTACATGAACAAAAGACAGTTTTCCAAACGAAGAGACATGGGTTACATCCATTTGCCAGAGTGCATTAGGTTTGAGACGCGCGAGGGTTAACTCCCAGAGGCAAAGCATTCACGGTAGTAGGACAATGTGAACAAGAACGAAACAATCTCTCGGGCAGATTCTCGAGGAATTTGAAACTGGTATCGTAAGGCAGTGGCATTCTGATGATGAAGTGAGTGAGAAGCTCGAGCTTCTTCAAAACAGAAAGCCACTGAAATCCTGGTTAACGAATCTGCCAATTCATTGAGAGCATTTAAAGGGCCAGGCAGGCCGGAATGAGCTCGAATGTGGCCGATAAAGAACGCCGGATTTCTTTTCCAAATTTGCTGCTGCAGTCTAGTTTAACAATGGTAGATAGCGGTTTTGTTTTCAGGCAAACTGCAGTCTCAATGTGTGGAAACAGCCTGACCAACATACTGAGAGTCAGAATAAAGGTTAAATTCTTTCTCTGCAAAACATAACAAAGGCCTCAATAACAGCTGTGATTTCAGCTCTTTGAGCTGAAGTTTCTTGTGTTTCCAAAAGTTTCTGATGATCTCTTGTGACTATAGAGGCTCTACCATTAGCCGATCCATCAGTAAAGACTACCTGAGCATCTGAAATAGGGAACTGTTTACACCGGACAAGGAAAAATAACTGGATGGTTAGACATAAAATTTAGCAAAACATGTGAGGGTAATGATGCAAAATTTGACCACAGTAATTCCCTATAGCAATCTGCCAGTCTTCATCAAACATTAGAAGAGCATCAAGCTGCTCCTTATTATATGGAATTACAATCTCTGATGGCTCCTTACCAAATAATTCAATGCTC
>NW_017195055.1:0-9081 GCF_001704415.2 Capra hircus
GGAATGTGGCACGACCCTGGTTTTCCTCTCGCCTTTCCTGTGGGAGCGCCTCCTCTTGAGATGCGACTAGAACTCCGGAATTCTTTGCCGAACACGCAGGGAAATGATCCCTCCTCTCGAGCTAGGAGGCGGAAACGGGGCTCCTCTGGATGTGGGCGGGACTCTCGTGCTTCCACTCGAGTGGAGACGGGTATGTCGGCAACTTCTTGAGTTGCAGAAAGGTTGTGAAGGACCCTTTGGAAGTTCCAGAGGTTAGGTCTGATTAGCCTCGAGACGCCTCAGCACAAATGGGTCTCATCTCGCCTGGAGGGAGAACCTCCTGGATATTCTCGAGATGCGGTAGGTGCTGTCGACTTATGACGGCGACTTCAGGGACCCGCTCTGGTGGCCTCATGAAAGGCCAGTCCCCATGCGAGTTGCTCGGGACACTCAGGATTCCTCTCCATCGATGTCCGGCCTAAGATCTTGTGTAGAGTCGGTGCCGGAACCTGAGGATTCCTCTCCAGTGCTGACATGGATCTTGGGGTACTTCTGGAGTCTCTCCAGGGGATCAGTCCTCGTCTCGAGTGGGGCATGCACGTGCGCTTTCCTCCCGAGCTGTAGCAGCAGTGTCGCACTTCCCTTCGCGTGGATCAAGGGATCTGTGGCTTTCCCTCGAGGCTTTCCCACGAGGCTTTTCCACGAGGCTTTCCCACAGGGCTGTCCCTCTTGCCACCGTGGTGTGAGTCGATCCTCAGCTTGAAAGTCGAGGCTGTGGAGGGAAAACACGTTTCCCTGGAATGGACTGAGACATCTGGGACTCTGGAATGGTGGCACGACCCTGGAGTTCCTCTCGCCTTTCCTGCGGAGAGCACCTCTTCTTGGATGTGACGGAATACCGGGAATTTTTTCCCTACCACGCAGGGACAGGATCCTCCTCTCGAGCTTATGAGGCGGAAACGGGGCACCTCTGGATATGGCGGAACTATGGTGCTTCCTCTCGAGTGGAGTCGGGTATGTCGGTGAACTTCTTGAGTTGCAGCAAGGGTGTGAAGGACCCTTTGGAAGTTCCAGAGGTTAGGTGTCATTAGCCTCGAGACGCCTTAGCGGAAATGGGCCTCATCTCGCCTGCAGGGGAGAACCTCCTGGATTTTCTCGAGTTGCGGCAGGTGCTCTCGACTTACGACGGGGACCTCAGGGACCGCTCTCGTGGCCTCAGTAAAGGCAAGTCCCCATGCGAGTTGCACGGGGGCCACTCGGATTCCTCTCCCGTCGATGCCGGGGACTAAGACCATGTGTGGAGCCGGTGCCGGAACCTGAGCATTCCTCTCCAGTGCTGACATGGATCTTGGGGTACTTCTGGAGTCTCCCCAGGGGAGTCAGTCCTCGTCTCGAGTCGTGGCATGCACGTGTGCTTTCCTCCCGAGCTGTAGCAGCAGTGTCATGCTTCCATCGAGGGGATAAAGGGATCTGTGGCTTTCCCTCGAGGCTTTCCTGAAGGCTTTTTCACGAGGCTTTCCCACAAGGCTGTCCACGTGCCACCGTGGTGTGAGTCGATCCTCGGCTTGAAAGTCGAGACAGTCAGAGAAAACAGGTTTCCCTGGAATGGACTGAGACATCTGGGGACTCAGGGAATGGTGGCACGACCTGGAGTTCCTCTCGCCTTTCCAGTGGAGAGCGCATCCACTTGAGATGCGACGGGAATGCCGGAATTCTTTCCGACCACGCAGGGAAAGGATCCCTCCCTCGAGGTAGGGGCGGAAACGGGGCTCCTCTGGATGTGGCGGGACTCTCGTCTTCTCTGGAGTGGAGACGAGTATGTCGGGGAACTTCTTGAGTTGCAGCAAGGGTGTGAAGGACCCTTTGGAAGTTCCAGATGTTAGATGTGATTAGCCTCGAGACGCCTCAGCGGAAATGGGCCTCATCTCGCCTGGAGGGAAACCTCTAGATTTCTCGAGTTGCGGCATGTGCTCTCGACTTACGACGGGGATCTCAGGGACCCGCTCTGGTGGCCTCAGGAAAGGCCAGTCCCCATGCGAGTTGCTCACGGGCCTCTCGGATTCCTCTCCCGTTGAAGCTGGGTCCTAAGACCTTGTGTGGAGTCAGTGCCGGAACCTGAGCATTCCTCTCCAGTGCGACATGAATCTTGGGTACTTCTGGAGTCTCCCCAGGGAGTCAGACCTCGTCTCGACTGAGGGCATGCTCGCGGGCTTTCCTCCGAGCTGTAGTAGCAGTGTCACGCTTCCCTTCGCGTGATCAAGGGATCTGTGTCTTTCCTCGAGGCTTTCCCACGAAGCTTTCCCACGAGGCTTTCCCACAGGGCTGTCCACGTGCCACCGTGGTGTGAGTTGATCCTCGGCTTGAAAGTCAGGGCAGTGCAGGGAAAACAGGTTTCCCTGGAATGGACTGAGACATCTGGGGACTCTGGGAATGGTGGCAGGACCCTGGAGTTCTTCTGCCTTTCCTGTGGAGATCGCCTCCTCTTGAGATGCGACGGGAACGCCGGAATTCTTTCCAAACCACGCAGGGAAAGGATCCCTCCTCTCGAGCTAGGAGGCGGAATCGGGGCTCCTCTGGATATGGGCGGGACTCTCGTGCTTCCTCTCGAGCGGAGACGGGTATATCGGGAACTTCTTGAGTTGCAGCAAGGGTGTGAAGGACCCTTTGGAAGTTCCACAGTTAGTTGTGATTAGCCTCGGACGCCTCAGTGGAAATGGCCTCATCTCGCATGGACGGCCTATCTCCTGGATTTTCTCGAGTTGTGGAAGTGCTCTCGACTTACGATGGGGGACCCGCTCTGGTGGCCTCAGGAAAGGCCAGTCCCCATGCGAGTTGCTCGGGGCCTCTCGGGATTCCTCTCCCTTCGATGCCGGGGACTAACACCTTATGTGGAGTCAGTACCAGAACCTGAGGATCCTCTCCAGTGCTGTCATGGATCTTGGGGTACTTCTGGAGTCTCCCAGGTGAGTCAGTCCACGTCTCGAGTGGGGCATACAGGTGCGTTTCCTCCTGAGGCTGTAGCAGCAGTGTCACTCTTCCCTTCGCGTGGATCAAGGGATCTGTGGCTTTCCCTCGAGGCTTTCCACGAGGCTTTTCACGAGGCTTTCCCACAGGGTTGTCCCACGTGCCACCGTGGTGTGAGTCGATCTCATCTTGAAGGTCGAGGCAGTGCAGGAGAAACAGGTTGCCCTGGAATGGACTGAGACATCTGGGGACTCTGGGAATGGTGGCACGACCCTGGAGTTCCTCTCGCCTTTCTTGTGGAGAGCGCCTCCTCTTGAGATGCGACGGTAACGCCGGGAAATCTTTCCAGACCACGCAGTGAAAGGATCCCACCTCTCGAGCTAGGAGGCGGAAACGGGGCTCCTCTGGATGTGGGCGGGACTCTCGTGCTTCTCTCGAGTGGATACGGGAATGTTGGGGAACTTCTTGAGTTGCAGCAAGGGAGTGAAGGACCCTTTTGAAGTTCGAGATGTTAGCTGTAATAAGCCGTGAGACGCCTCAGCGGAAATTGGCCTCATCTCGCCTAGAGGGGAGAACCTCCTGGATTTTCTCGAGTTGCAGCAGGTGCCTTCGACTTACGACGGGGGAGCTCAGCGACTCGCTCTGGTGGCCTCAGGAAAGGCCAGTCCCCATGCGAGTTGCTCGGGGGCCTCTCGGGATTCCTCTCCGTCGATGCCGGGGCCAAGACCTTGTGTGGATTCGGGGCCGGGAACTTAGGATTCCTCTCCAGTGCTGACATAGATCTTGGGGTTCTTCTGGGGTCTCCCCAGGGGAGTCAGTCCTCGTCTAGAGTCGGGGCATGCACCTGCGCTTTCCTCCGAGCTGTAGCAGCCGTGTCACGCTTTACTTCGGGTGGATCAAGGGATCTGTGGCTTTCCCTCGAGGCTTTCCCACGAGGCTTACCCACAGGGCTGTCCCACGTGCCACCGTGGTGTGAGTCGATCATCGGCTTGAAAGTCGAGGCAATGCAGGGAAAACATGATTTCCTGGAATGGACTGAGACATCTTTGGGCTCTGGAATGGTGACACGACCCTGAAGATACTCTCGCCTTTCCTGTGGAGAACGCCTCCTCTTGAGATGCGACGGGAACGCCGGGAATTCTTTCCGGACCACGCAGGGAAAGGATCCCTCCTCTCGAGGTAGGAGGCAGAATCGGGGCTCCTCTGGATGGGGGTGGGACTCTCGTGCTTCCTCTCGAGTGGAGACGGATATGTCGGGAATTTCTTGAGTTGCAGCAAGGGTGTGAAGGACCCGTTGGAAGTTCCAGAGGTTAGGTGTGATTAGGCTCGGAGACACCTCCACGGAGAAATGGGCCTCATCTCGCCTGGAGGGAGAACCTCCTGGATTTTCTCGAGTTGCGGCAGGTGCCTCTTGACTTACGACCGGGGACCTCAGGGAACCCGCTCTGGTGGCCTCAGGAAAGGCCAGGCCCCATGCGAGTTGCTCGGGGGCCTCTCGGGATTCCTCTCCCTGTCGATGCCTGTGGACTAAGACCTTGTGTGGAGTCGGTCCTGAAACCTGATGGATTCCTCTCCAGTGCTGACATGGATCTTGGGAACTTCTGGAGTCTCCCCAGGGGAGTCCAGTTCTTCGTCTTGGAATGGGGGCATGCACGTGTGCTTTCCTCCCGAGCTTTAGGAGCAGTGTCCCGCTTCCCTTCGCGTGGATCAAGGGATCTGTGGCTTTCCCTTCGAGGCTTTCCCACGAGGCTTTCAGGAGGCTTTCCCACAGGGCTGTCCCACGTGCCACCGTGGTGTGAGTGGATCCTCGGCTTTAAAGTCGAGGCAGTGCAGGGAAAACAGGTTTCCCTGGAATGGACTGAGACATCTGGGGGACTCTGGGAATGGTGGCACGACCCTGGAGTTCCTCTCGTCCTTTCCTGTGGAGAGGCCTCCTGTTGAGATGCGACGGGAACGCCGGGAATTCTTTCCCGAACAAGCAGGGAAAGGATCCCTCCTCTCGAGCTAGGATGCGGAAAACGCGGCTCCTCGGATGTGGGCGGAACTCCGCGTGCTTCCTCTCGAGTGGAGACGGGCATGCAGGGGAACTTCTTGGTTGCAGCAAGGGTGTGAAGGACCCTTTGGATGTTCCAGAGGTTAGGCTCTGATTAGCCTCGAGACGCCTCAGCACGGAATGGGCCTCATCTCGCCTGCAGGGGAGAACCTCCTGGATTTTCTCGCGTTGCGGGCATGTGCTCTCTGACTTACGACGTGGACCTCATGGACTCGCTCTGGTGGCCTCAGGAAAGGGCAGTCCCCATTGCGAGTTGCTCGGGGCATCTCGGGATTCCTCTCCTGTCAGATGCCGTGGATTAAGAGCTTGTGTGGATTCGGTGCCGGAACCTGAGGATTACTCTCCAGTGCATGACATGGATACTTGGGGTACTTCTGGAGTCTCCACCAGGGGAGTCAGTCCTCGTCTCGAGTGGGGCATGCACGTGCTCTTTCCTCCCGAGCTGTAACAGCAGTGTCACGCTTTCCTTCGCGTGGATCAAGGGATCTGTGGCTTTCCCACGAGGCTTTCCCACAAGGCTTTCCCACGAGGCTTTCCCACAAGTCTTTCCCACGAGTCCAGGGTCGTGAAACCATTCCCAGAGTCCCCAGATGTCTCAATCCATTCCAGGGAACTGTTTTCCCTGCACTGCTCGACTTTCAAGCCGAGGATCGACTCACACCACGGTGGCACGTGGGACAGCCCTGTGGGAAAGCCTCGTGGGAAAGCCTCCTGGGAATGCCTCTGGGAAAGCCTCGATGGAAAGCCACAGATCCGTTGATCCACGCGACGGGAAGCGCCACACTTGCTGTCAACAGCTCAGGAGGAAAGCGCACGTGCATGCCCCACTTGAGACGAGGACTGACTCCCTTGTGGAGACTGCAGAAGTACCCCAAGATCCATGTCATCACTGAAGAAGAATGCTCAGTTTCTGGCACCGACTCCACACAAGGTCTTAGGCCCCGGCATCGACTGGAGAGGAATCCCGAGAGGCCCCCGAGCAGCTCGCAAGGGACTAGCCATTCCTGAGGGAACCAGAGCATGTTCCCTGAGGTCCCCGACGTAATTCGTGAGCACCAGCCGCAACTCGAGAAAATTCAGGAGGTTCTCCCCTAGAGGCGAGATGAGGCCCATTTCCGCTGAGGCGAATCGAGGCAAATCACACCTAATATCTGGAACTTCCAAAGGGTCCTTCACACCCTTGCTGGCAACTCAAGAAGTTCCCCGACATACCCGTCTCCACTCGAGAGGAAGCACGAGAGTTCTGCCCACATCCAGAGGAGCCCAGTTTCCGCCTCCTAGCTCGAGAGGAGGGATCCTTTCCGTGCTTGGTGCGGAAAGAATTCCCGGCGTTCCCGTCGCATCTCAAGAGGAGGCGCTCTCCACAGGAAAGGCGAGAGGAACTCCAGGGTCGTGCCACCATTCCAGAGTCCCCCAGATGTCTCAGTCCATTCCAGGGAAACCTGTTTTCCCTGCACTGCCTCGACTTTCATGCCGAGGATCGACTCACACCACGGTGGCATCGATGGTACAGACCTGTGGGAAAGCCTCGTGGGAAAGCCTCGTGGGAAAGCCTATCGAGGGAAAGCCACAGATCCCTTGATCCACAGCGAAGGGAAGCGTGACACTGCTGCTACAGCTCGGAGAGGAAAGCGCACGTGCATGTCCCCACTCGAGAACGAGGACTGACTCCCCTGGGGAGACTCCAGAAGTACCCCAATGATCCGATGTCAGCACTGGAGAGGAAGTCCTCACGGTTCCTGGCACCGAACTCCACGACCAAGGTCTTAGGCCCCTGCATCAGCGGGAGAGTAATCCCGAGAGGCCCCAGCAACTCGCATGGGCACTGGCCTTTCCATGAGGCCACCAGGAGCAGGTCCCTGAGGTCCCCGTCAGTAAGTCGAGAGCACCTGCCAGCAAACTCGAGAAAATCCAGGAGGTTCTCCCCTCCAGGCGAGATGAGGCCCATTTCTGCTGAGGCGTCTCCAGGCTAATCACACCTAACCTCTGGAACTCCAAAGGTTCCTTCGCACCCTTGCTGCAACTCAACGAAGTTCCCCGACATACCCGTCTCCACTCGAGGGGAAGCACGAGAGTTCCCCCCACATCCAGAGGAGCCCCGTTTCCGCCTCCTAGCTCCAGAGGAGGGATCCTTTCCCTTCGTGGTCGGGGAAAAATTCCGGCGTTCCCCGTCACATCTCAAGAGGAGGCGCGCTCTCCACAGGAAAGGCGAGAGGAACTCCAGGGTCGTGCCACCATTCCAGAGTCCCCCAGATGTCTCAGTCCATTCCAGGGAAACCTGTTTTCCCTGCACTGCCTCGACTTTCAAGCCGAGGATCGACTCACAACACGGTGGCACGTGGGACATCCCTGTGGGAAAGCCTCGTGGGAAAGCCTCGTGGGAAAGCCTCGTGGGAAGCCACAGATCCCTTGATCCACTCCATGGAAAGCATGACACTGCTGCTACAGCTCGGAGGAAGGCACACGTGCATGCCCCCACTCGAGACGAGCTCTGACTCCCCTGGGGATACTCAAGAAGTACCCAAGATCCATGTCAGCAATGGAGAGGAATCCTCAGGTTGTGGCACCGACTCCACACAAAATCTTACGCACCGGCATCGACGGGAGAGGAATTCCGGGAGGCCCCTGAGCAACTCGCATGGGGACTGGCCTTTCCTGAGGCCACCAGAGCGGGTCCCTGAGGTCCCCTTTCGTAAGTCGAGAGCACCTGTCGCAACTCGAGAAAATCCAGGAGGTTCTCCCCTCCAGGTGAGATGAGGCCCAATTCCACTTAGGCGTCTCGAGTCTAATCACACCTAAACTCTGGAACTTCCAAAGGGTCCTTCACACCCTTGCTGCAACTCAAGAAGTTCCCCAACATACCCGTCTCCACTCGAGAGGAAGCACGAGAGTTCCCCCCACATCCAGAGGAGCCCCGTTTCCGCCTCCTAGCTCCAGAGGAGGGATCCTTTCCCTTCGTGGTCGGGGAAAAATTCCGGCGTTCCCATCACATCTCTAGAGGAGGCGCTCTCCACAGGAAAGGCGAGAGGATCTCCAGGGTCGTGCCACCATTCCCAGAGTCCCCCAGATGTCTCAGTCCATTCCAGGGGAAACCTGTTTTCCCTGCACTGCCTCGTCTTTCAAGCGAGGATCGACTCACACGACGGTGGCACGTGGACAGCCCTGTGGAAAGCCTCGTTGGATATCCTCGTGGGAAAGCCTTGAGGAAAAGCCACAGATTCCTTGATCCACTCCATGGAAAGCATGACACTGCTGCTACAGCGGGAGGAAGGCACACGTGCATGCCCCCACTCGAGACGAGGACTGACTCCCCTGGGGAGACTTCAGAAGTACCCAGAGATCCATGTCGTCACTGGATAGGAAACGTCAGGTTCCGGGCACCGACTCCACACAAGGTCTTAGGACCGGCATCGACGGAAGAGGAATCCGAGAGGCCCCCGAGCAACTCGCATGGGGACTGGCCTTTCCTGAGGCCACCAGAGCGGGTCCCTGAGGTCCCCGTCATAAGTCGAGAGCACCTGCCGCAACTCGAGAAAATCCAGGAGTTCTCCCCTCCAGGCCAGATGAGGCCCATTCCGCTGAGGCTTCTCGTGGTTAATCTCACCTAACATCTGGAACTTCCAAAGGGTCCTTCACACCCTTGCTGCAACTCAAGAAGTTCCCCGACATACCGTCTCCAATCGAGAGGAAGCACGAGACACCCGCCCACATCCAGAGGAGCCCCGTTTCCGCCCTCCTAGCTCGAGAGGGAGGGATCCTTCCCCCTGCGTGGTCGGGATAGAATTCCCAGTGTTCCGTCGCATCTAAAGAGGAGGTGCTCTCCACAGGAAAGGCGAGAGAACTCCAGGGTCGTGCCACCATTCCCAGAGTCCCCCAGATGTCTCAGTCCATTCCAGGAAAACTTTTTTCCCTGCACGCCTCAACTTTCAAGCGAGGATCGCTCACACCACGGTGGCACGGCGACAGCCCTGTGGGAAACCTCATGGAAACCCCTGGAAAGCCTCGGAGGGAAAGCCACAGATCCCTTGATCCACGCGACGGGAAGCGTGACACACTGCTGCTAAAGCTCGCGGAGGAAAGCGCAC
>NW_017195056.1:0-9081 GCF_001704415.2 Capra hircus
TGAAGGACCTTGGAAGTTCCAGATGTTAGGTGTGATTAGCCTTGAGCGCCACGCCTCAGCGGAAATGGGCCTCATCTCGCCTGGCGGGGAGAACCTCCTGGATTTTCTCGAGTTTCGGCAGGTGCTCTCACTTACGACGGGGACATCGGGGACCCGCTCTGGTGGCCTCAGGAAAGGCCAGTCCCCATGCGAGTTGCTCTGAGGCCTCTCGGGATTCCTCTCCAGTCGATGCCGGGTCCTAAGACCTTGTGTGGAGTCAGTGGCGGAAACTGAGGATTCCTCTCCAGTGCTGACATGGATCTTGGGGTACTTCTGGAGTCTCCCCAGGGGAGTCAGTCCTAGTCTCAAGCGGGGGCATGCACGTGCGCTTTCCTCCCGAGCTGTAGCAGCAGTGTCACGCTTCCCTTCGCGTGGATCAATGGAGTTCCTCTCGCCTTTCCTGTGGAGAGCGCCTCCTCTTGAGATGCGACGGGAACGCCGGGAATTCTTTCCCGACCACGCAGGGAAAGGATCCCTCCACTCCAGCTAGGAGGAGGAAACGGGGCTCCCCTGAATTTGGGCGGGACTCTCGTGCTTCCTCTCGAGTGGAGACGGGTATGTCGGGAACTTCTTAGGTTGCAGCAAGGGTGTGAAGGACCCTTTGTAAGCTCCAGAGGTTAGGTGTGATTAGCCTCGAGACGCCTCAGCGGAAATGGGCCTCATCTCGCCTGGAGGGGAGAACCTCCTGGATTTTCTCGAGTTTCGGCAGGTGCTCTCGACTTACGACGGGGACCTCAGGGACCCGCTCTGGTGGCCTCAGGAAAGGCCAATCCCCATGCGAGTTCTTCGGGGGCCTCTCGGGATTCACTCCCATCGATGCCGGTGCCTAAGACCTTGCGTGGAGTAGATGCCGGAACCTGAGGATTCCTCTCCAGTGCCACGTGGAACTTGGGGTAATTCTGGAGTCTCCCTAGGGGGAGTCAGTCCTCGTCTCGAGTGGGGGCATGCACGTGCGCTTTCCTCCCGAGCTGCAGCAGCAGTGTCGCGCTTCCCTTCGCGTGGATCAAGGGATCTGTGCTTTCCCACGAGGCTTTCCCACAGGGCTGCTCCACGTGCCACCGTTGTGTGAGTCGATCTTCGGCTTGAAAGTTGAGGCAGAGCAGGGAAAACAGGTTTCCCTGGAATGGACTGAGACATCTGGGGTACTCTTTGAATGGTGGCACGACCCTGGAGACCCTCTCTCCTTTCCTGTGGAGATCTCCTCCTCTTTAGATGTGACGGGAACGCCGGGAATTCTTTCCCGACCACACAGGGAAAGGATCCCTCCTCTCGAGCTAGGAGGCAGAAACGGGGCTACTCTGGATGTGGGCGGTACTCTCGTGCTTCCTCTCGAGTGGAGACGGGTATGTCGGGGAACTTCTTGAGTTGCAGAAAGGGTGTGAAGGACCCTTTGGAAGTTCCAGAGTTTAGGTGTGATTTGCCTGGAGACGCCTCAGCGGAAATGGGCCTGATCTCGATGGAGGGGAGAACCTCCTGGATTTTCTCGAGTTGCGGCAGCTGCTCTCGACTTTCGACGGGGACGTCAGGGACCCGCTCTGGTGGCCTCAGGAAAGGCCAGTCCCCATGGGAGTTGCTCCGGGGCCTATCGGGATTCCTCTCCCGTCGATCCCGGGGCCTAAGACCTTGTGTGGAGTCGGTGCCGGAACCTGAGGATACCTCTCCAGTACTGAAATGGATCTTGGGGTACTTCTGGAGTCTCCCCAGGGGAGTCAGTCCTCGTCTCGAGTGGGGGCATGCACGTGCGGTTTCCACCCGAGCTGTAGCAGCACTGTCGAGCTTCCCTTCGCGTGGATGGAGGGATCTGTGGCTTTCCCTCCAGGCTTTCCCCCGAGGCTTTCCCATGAGGCTATCCCACAGGGCTGTCCCACGAGCCACCGTGGTGTGAGTCGATCCTCGGCTTGAAAGTCGAGGCAGTGCAGGGAAAACAGGTTTCCCTGGAATGGACTGAGACATCTGGGGGACTCTGGGAATGGTAGTACGACCCTGGAGTTCCTCTCGCCTTTCCTGTGGAGAGCGCCTCCTCTTGAGATGCGACGGGAACGCCGGTAATTCATTTCCCGACCACGCAGGGAAAGGATACCTCCTCTGGAGCTAGGAGGCAGAAACGGGGCTCCTCTGGATGTGTGGGGAACTCTCGTGCTTCCTCTCGAGTGGAGACGGGTATGTCAGGGAACTTCTTGAGTTGCAGCAAGGGTGTGAAGGACCCTTTGGACGTTCCAGAGGTTAGGTGTCATTAGCCTCGAGACTCCTCAGTGGAAATGGGCCTCATCTCGCCTGGAGGGGTGAACCTCCTGGATTTTCTCGAGTTGCGGCAGGTGCTCTCGACTTACGACTGGGACCTCAGGGACCCGCTCTGGTTGCCTCAGGAAAGGCCAGTCCCCATGCGAGTTGCTCAGGGGCCTCTCGGGATTCCTCTCCCGTCGATGCCGGATCCCAAGACCTTGTGTGGAGTTGGTGCCGGAGCCTGAGGATTCCTCTCCAGTGCTGACATGGATATTGGGGTACTTCTGGACTCTCCCCACGGGAGTCAGTCATCGTCTCGAGAGGGGCCATGCACGTGGGCTTTCCTCCCGAGCTGTAGCAGCAGGGTCACGCTTCCCTTCGCGTGGATCAAGGGATGTGTGGCTTTCCTTCGGAGGCTTTCACACAAGGCTTCCCACAGGGCTGTCTCACGTGCCACCGTGGAGTGAGTCGATCCTTGGCTTGAAAGTCGAGGCAGTGCAAGGATAACAGGTTTCCCTGAAATGGACTGAAATATCTGGGGTACTCTGGGAATGGTGGCACGACCCTGGAGTTCCTCTCGCCTTTCCTGTGGAGAGCGCCTCCTCTTGAGATGCAACGGGAATGCGGGAATTCTTTCCCGACAACACAGGGAAAGGATCCCTCCTCTCGAGCTAGGAGGAGGAAACGGGTCTCCTCTGGATGTGGGCGGGACTCTCCTGATTCCTCTAGAGTGGAGACGGGTATGTCAGGGAACTTCTTGAGTTGCAGCAAGGGTGTGAAGGACCCTTTGGAAGTTCCAGATGTTAGATGTGATTAACCTCGAGACGCCTCAGCGGAAAAGGGCCTCATCTCGCCTGGAGGGGAGAACCTCCTGGATTTTCTCGAGTTTCGGCAGGTGCCCTCGACTTACGATGGGGACCTCAGGGATCCGCTCTGGTGGCCTCAGGAAAGGCCAGTCCCCATGCGAGTTGCTCGGGGGCCTCTCGGGATTCCTCTCCCGTTGATGCCGTGGCCTAAGATCTTGTGTGGAGTCGGTGCCGGAACCTGAGGATTCCTCTTCATTGCTGACATGGATCTTGGGCTATTTCTGGAGTCTCCCCAGGGGAGTCAGTCCTCGTGTCGAGGGAGGCATGCACGTGCGCTTTCCTCCCGAGCTGTAGCAGCAGGGTCACGCTTCCCTTCGCGTGGATCAAGGGATCTGTGGCTTTCCCTCGTGTCTTTACCACGAGGCTTTCCCACAGGGCTGTCCCACGTGCCACCGTGGTGTGAGTCGATCCTCGGCTTGAAAGTTGAGGTAGGACAGGGAAAACAGGTTTCCCTGGAATGGACTGCGATTTCTGGGGGACTCTATTAACTGTGGCACGACCCTGGAGGTCCTCTCGCCTCTCCTGTGGAGAGCGCCTCCTCTTGAGATGCGACAGGAACGCCGGTAATTCTTCCCCGTCCACCCAGGGATTGGATCCCTCCTCTTGAGCTAGGAGGCGGAAATGGGGCTCCTCTGGATGTGGGCGGGACTTTCGTGCTTCCTCTCAAGTGGAGACGGGTATGTCGGGGAACTTCTTGAGTTGCAGCAAGGGTGTGAAGGACCCCTTGGAAGTTCCAGAGTTTAGGTGTGATTAGCCTCGAGACGCCTCAGCGGAAATGGGCCTCATCTCGCCTGGAGGGGAGAACCTCCTGGATTTTCTCGAGTTGCATCAGGTGCTCTTGACTTACGACGGGGACCTCAGGGACCCGCTCTGGTGGCCTCAGGAAAGTCCAGTCCCCATGCGAGTTGCTCTGGGGCCTCTGGGGATTCCTATCCCGTCGATGCCGGGGCCTAAGACTTTGTGTGGAGTCGGTGCCGGAACCTGAGGATTCCTCTCCAGTGCTGACATGGATCTTGGGGTACTTCTGGAGTCTTGCCAGGGGAGTCAGACCTCGTTTCGAGTGGGGGCATGCACGTGCGCTTTCCTCCTGAGCTGTAGCAGCAGTATCACGCTTCCCTTTGCATGGATCAAGGGATCAGTAGCTTTCCCTCGAGGCTTTCCCACTAGGCCTTCCCATGAGGCTTTCCCACAGGGCTGTCCCACGTGCCACCGTGGTGTGAGTCGATCCTCGGCTTGAAAGTCGAGGCAGTGCAGGGAAAACAGTTTTCCCTGGAATGGACTGAGACATCTGGGGGACTCTGGGAATGGTGGCACGACTCTGGGGTTCCTCTCGCCTTTCCTGTGGAGAGCACCTCCTCTTGAGATGTGACGGGAACGCCGGGATTCTTTCCCCAACACGCAGGGAAAGAATCCCCCCTGTCGAGCTAGGAGGCCTAAACGGGGCTCCTCTGGATGTGGGCGTGTCTCTCGTGCTTCCTCTCGAGTGGAGACGGGTATGTCGGGGAACTTCTTGAGTTGCAGCAACGGTGTGAACGACCCTTTGGAAGTTCCAGAGGTTTGGTGTGATTAGCCTCGAGACGTCTCAGCGGAAATGGGCCTCATCTCGCCTGGAGGGGAGAACCTCCTGGATTTTCTCGAGTTGCGGCCGGTGCTCTCGACTTACGACGGGGACCTCTCAGACCCGCTCTGGTGGCCTCAGGAAAGGCCAGTCCCCAGGAGAGTTGCTTGGGGGGCTCTCGGGATTCCTCTGCCGTCAATGTCGGTACCTAAGACATTGTGTGGAGTCGGTGCCGGAACCTGAGGATTCCTCTCCAGTGCTGACATGGACCTTGGGGTACTTCTGGGGTCTCCCCAGGGGATTCATTCCTCGTCTCGATTGGGGGCATGCACGTGCGCTTTCCTGCCGAGCTGTAGCAGCAGTGTCACGCTTCCCTTCGCGTGGATCAAGGGATCTGTGGCTTTCCCTAGAGCTTTCCCACTAGGCCTTCCCACGAGGCTTTCCCACAGGGCTGTCCCACGTACCACCGTGGTGTGAGTCGATCCTCCGCTTGAAAGTCGAGGCACTGCAGGGAAAACAGGTTTCCCTGGCATGGACTGAGACATCTGGGGGACTCTGGGAATGGTGGCACGACCCTGGAGTTCCTCGCTCCTGTCCTGTGGAGAATGCTTCCTCATGAGATGTGCTGGGAACGCCGGGAATTCTTTCCCAACCACGCAGGGAAAGGATCCCTCCTCACGAGCTAGGAGGCGCAAACGGGGCTCCTCTGCATGTGGGCGGGACTCTCGTGCTTCCTGTCGAGTGGAGACCGGATATGTCGGGAACTACTTGAGTTGCAGCAAGGTTGTGAAGGACCCTTAGGAAGTTCAAGAGGTAAGGTGTGATTAGCCTCGAGACCTCTCAGCTGAAATGGCCTCATCTCCCCTGGAGGGGAGAACCTCCTGGATTTTCTCTAGTTGCGGCAGGTGCTCTCTAGTTACGACGGAGACCTCAGGGACCTGCTCTGGTGACCTCAGGAAAGGCCAGTCCCCATGCGAGGTGCTAGGGGGCCTCTCAGGATTCCTCTCCCGTCGATACCGGGGCCTACAGACCTTGTGTGGAGTCGGGACCAGAACCTGAGGATTCCTCTCCAGTGCTGACATGGATCTTGGCGTACTTCTGGAGTCTCCCAAGTGGCGTCAGTCCTCGGGCTCGAGTGGGGTCATGCACGTGCGCTTTCCTCCCCGACCCGGTAGCAGCAGTGTCACGCTTCCCTTCTCCTGGATCAAGGAATCTGTGGCTTTTCCCTGGAGTCTCTTTCCCATGAGGCTTTCCCACAGGGCTATTCCACTTGCCATCATGGTGTGAGTCGATCCTCGACATGAAAGTCGAACCAGTGCAGAGAAAACAGGAACCTCCTTCCCCACAGTAGGGGGTACACTGTCCCCTTGGGCGGGTATCTCCAGGTCTCGCGCTGGGGGTTGCCCGCGGAGGTGCGGGCCTCAGGCTCCACGTGAGAAAAGCCCCAAATGGCATTAGCTGCCAGTCCAGACGCTGGCCCCTCAGGTCTCTGGCCGGAGCCTTGGGCTCCAGGCAACTCAAAGCCCTCGGGGGTGGCACTCTGTGACTGCTGTAGGGAAAGGACGCCAAGAGCCCACGGAGGAGTTGGGGAGGGGGCATGGGGGAAACGGAGGCGAGGACAGCGAGGGATCTAGGTGGAGGCGCTGGAGAGAGCGTCTGGTGTCCGGAATGCCTCGAAGGAGCCAGCGGGGGACAGTCGAGGCCCAGGGACCTGTGGAATGTGAAAAGGCGGGAAATCCCAGAGCAAGGCAGGCTGGGAAAGGGGGCGTTGGTGGCCAATTCAAAGGGACCTTGGGGCGTTTCCTGGGCGGTGAGCTCCCTTGGCACTGCTGAGGGCCCCTGATTGATCCACCCGGGGTTGATCCCACCCCCCGCTGCGAGGGAGGGCCACAAACCAAAGCGCGCGAACTGCCCGCCCACCCCAACGGGGATCTTGGAGGTCCAGGGCTCAGCCGTGCCCGGGAAAAGCCCACTCGCTCCACGGGACTCCGTCCAGGGTCTCTGCTTGGAAAGAGGCCAGGGGCGGCCCCCTCCATCTACCCACCCAAACCCTATTGACGTCAATGGTGGCGGAGACGCCTCCCGTTCTCCAGAGTCCTAAGCTGCTGGGTCCCCGCCCACTCGGCCAGCAGTCTGCAGCGTGCCCGTGTGCCTCTCCCACCATGGCTTCGTCCGGCTCCTCCAGCACCTCAAGCGGTACGTTTGCCCTCGGTCCCTGTGGTCGGATCACATCTCAGGGGATTTGCGGGTGGCCTGGGCAAGGGCTCTCGGCCAATGTGTTGACCCCCTCCCACCCGAGAACGGCGGGGACCCATCGGCCAGGCCCGGGGTTCCGAGGCGTCAGGTGTGCCCAAATTCGGAGGGCGTGGCATCGTTCGTTCATCTTGCTCCTTTGGCACACACATGGCTTCTCCGTTCTCTTTTCTGGGAAGACAGTGTTGTTTCAGGGGGCGTGCTGCGGGGGGCGGGGGCCGGGGTTGGGGGTGGTGGGAGCGGGTGCTTTGCTGGGATGAGGCCCTTTATCCTCACATCTTCATGTGGGAATGGGAGTCGGGGAGCTCTGTGGCCTTGCTGCCTTCAGTGGCTTCCTCTGCACAGGGGCCTAGTGGCTTCTGCCTTTTTGTCAGGCGTTACGGGGTTTGGGCTTCGCTTTGGTGGCCTTGGCCTTTGCCTTGGCCTGGCCTTGGCCTTGCCCTTGGCGTTGCCTTGCCCTTGCCTTGGTCTTGGGCTTGGCCTTGCCTGCCCTTGCTTGAACTTGAACTTGAACTTGAACTTGACTTGACCTTGAACTTGCTTGACCTTGACCTTGAACTTTGACTTGACCTTGAACTTGGAACTTGACTTGAACTTGAACTTGAACTTGAAACTTGAACTTGACTTGAACTTGAACTTGAACTTGACCTTGACTTGACTTGAACTTGAACTTGACTTGAACTTGAACTTGACTTGAACTTGAACTTGAACCTTGAACTTGAACTTGAACTTGAACTTGAACTTGAAACTTGAACTTGACTTGACTTTGAACTTGAACTTGACTTTTGAACTTTGAACTTGACTCGACTTGAACTTGAACTTGAACTTTGAGAACCTTGTTGACCTTGATTTGACTTGACCTTGAACTTGACTTGAACTTGAACTTGAACTTGACCTTGACTTGACTTGATTGACCTTGAAGGGAGACCTCGAGATTTGCTCAGAGCACCGGAGTCCAGAATCAGGGCCCTGTATCTCCCTTCCTTTGTGATCATTGCAAAGACATTCCTAGCTGATAGCGGGAGTGCCCCTGAAGAAGCAAGCAGTGGGAGTGTGTTTGACACACGACTGTGTGCCTTCCTGGCCTCAGCTCCACAAAGGGGCCTTTCCTCTCGAATAGGCCCCATGTCCCCTTGGGGAGGGTGTCATGCCTCTTTTCTCCTCACTGCCAAAGGGTGGAGCCAAGCTCGCTCTGTCAGAAGGTACAAAAACAGCAATTGAATGGATTTTCAAGCTCTTGCTAGGCTGCACCCTTTCAGGGCCCACTTTACTGAAACAGGTGCTCTGTGGCCCCTGGTTGGGTATGCAGGTTCACAAACAGGGTGAGATCCTGTCCAAGCCAAGAATTTTCCTGAAAGACCTAGGCTCACTAGAGCTCTCCTCCAGAGCAAAGGGGATAGAGGAGATGTATGGAGAGTCTTTGCCTTTGCCTGTGAGTGTGGGGCTACTCCTACGGCCCCAAGCTCAGGGATAACTGCCTCTAAGAAAGGAATGGCAAGAAGCGCTATTCTTGGAGGTTGGGACAGGGAGTTCGCAGCATGTGGGGAAAGAAAGACTTCTTCGGGGAAGAAGAGGCAACCACCGGGGTGTGTGTTTGCAAGCCTCTATTTGGAAGGAACAGGTTTTGCTTATACAACTCAAGACCTCCAGATCTGCTCAGAGGACTGAAGTTCCAGAGACAGGGCCATGTATCTCCCCTTCCCTTTGAGATCCTTGCAAAGACATTCCTAGCAGATCGTGGGAGTGCCCATGAAGAAGCAAGCAGCGGGAGTGTGCTTGACATCACTGGCTGCCTACCTGGGCTCAGCTCCTCAAGGGGCCTTTCTCTCCTGGTAGGCCCTATGTCCCCTTTGGGAGAGGGGTGTGCCCTCTTCCCTCCACACTGCCAAAGGGTGGAGGTGGAGCAAACTCGTTCTCTCCGAGGTAAAAAAAAAAAAGACAAATTGGATGGATTTTTAAGCTCTTGCTATGCTGCACCCCTCCAGGACCCACTCGAGCAAAACAGGTGCCCTGTGGCCCCTAGGTCGGGTATGCAGGTTCACACACCTGGTGTGATCCCCGTCAAAGCAAGAATTTTCCTGACAGACCTAGGCTCACTAGAGCTCTCCTCCAGAGGAAAGGGGAAGAAAAAGGCGTGTGTGT
>NW_017195057.1:0-9079 GCF_001704415.2 Capra hircus
GTCAGTCCTCGTCTCGAGTGGGGGCCTGCAGGTGCTGTTTCCTCTTCGAGCTCTAGTAGCAGTGTCACGCTTCCCTTCGCTTGGATCAAGGGATCTGTGGCTTTCCCTCGGGCTTTCCCATGAGGCTTTCCCACGGGGGCTTTCCAACGAGGCTTTCCCACAGGGCTGTCCCACGTGCCACCGTGGTGTGAGTCGATCCTCGGCTTGAAAGTGGAGGCAGTGCAGGGAAAACAGGTTTCCCTGGAATGGACTGAGACATCTGGGGACTCTGGAATGGTGACACGACCCTGGAGTTCCTCTGGCCTTTCCTGTGGAGAGCGCCTCCTCTTGAGATGCGACGGGAAAACCGGGAATTCTTTCCCGACCACGCAGGAAAGGATCCCTCCTCTCGAGCTAGGAGGCGGAAACGGGGCTCCTCTGGATGTGGGGGTGGGACTCTCGTGCTCCCTCTCGAGGAGATGGGTATGTCGGGGAACTCTTGAGTTGTAGCAACGGTGTGAAGGACCCTATGAAGTTCCAGATGTTAGATGTGATTTGCCTCGAGACGCCTAAGTGGAATTGGGCCTCATCTCGCCTGGAGGGAGAACCTCCTGTATTTTCTCGAGTTGCGGCAGGTGTTCTTGACTTACGACGGTGACCTCAGGACCCGCTCTGCTGGCCTCAGGAAAGGCCAGTCCCCATGCGAGTTGCTCCGGGGCCTCTCGGGATTCCTCTCCAGTCGATGCTGGGGCCTGAGACCTTGTCTGGATACAGTTCCGGAACCTGAGGATTCCTCTCCAGTGCTGACATGTATCTTAGGGTACTTCTGGAATCTCCCCAGGGGAGTCAGTCCTCGTCTCGAGTGGGGGCATGCACGTGCGCTTTCCTCCCGAGCTGTAGCAGCAGTGTCACGCTTCCCTTCGCGTGGATCAAGGGATCTGTGGCTTTCGCTCGAGGCTTTTACACGAGGGTTTCCCACGAGGCTTTCCCACAGGGCTGTCCCACGTGCCACAGTGGTGTGAGTCAATACTCTGCTTTAAAGTCGACGCAGTGCAGGGAAAACAGGTTTCCCTGGAATGGACTGAGACATCTGGGGACTCTGGGAATGGTGGCAGGACCCTGGAGTTCCTCTCGCCTTTCCTGTGGAGAGCGCCTCCTCTTGAGATGCGACCAAACTCCGGGAATTCTTTCCCGACCACGCAGGGAAAGGATCCCTCCTCTCGAGCTAGGAGGGCAGAAACGGGGCTCCTCTGGATGTGGGCAGAACTCTCGTGTTTCCTCTCGAGTGGAGACGGGTATGTCGGGGAACTTCTTGAGTTGCAAAAAGGTCTGAAGGACCCTTTGGAAGTTCCGGAGGTTAGGTGTGAATATCTTCGAGACGCCTCAGCGGAAATGGGCCTCATCTCGCCTGGAGGGGAGAACCTCCTGGATTTTCTCGAGTTGCGGCAGGCTGCTCTCGACTTACGACGGGGACCTCAGGGACCCGCTCTGGTGGCCTCTGGAAAGGCCAGTCCCCATGCGACTTGCTCGGGGGCCTCTCGGATTCCTCTCCCGTCGAAGTCGGGGCCTAAGACTTTGTGTGGAGTCGGTGCCGGAACCTGAGCATTCCTCTCCAGTGCTGACATGGATCTTGGGGTACTTCTGAGTCTCCCCAGGGGAGTCAGTCCTCGTTTCGAGTGGGGCCTGCACGTGAGCTTTCCTCTCGAGCTGTAGCAGCAGTGTCACGCTGGCTTAAGACCTTGTGTGGCGTCGGTGCCGGAACCTGAGAATTCCTCTCCAGTGCTGACATGGATTTTGGGTACTTCTGAGTCTCCCCAGGGGAGTCAGTCCTCGTCTCGAGTGGGGGCCTGCAGTGCGCTTTCCTCTCGAGCTCTAGTAGCAGTGTCACGCTTCCCTTCGCTTGGATCAAGGGATCTGTGGCTTTCCCTCGGGGCTTTCCCATGAGGCTTTCCCACGGGGCTTTCCACGAGTCTTTCCCACAGGGCTGTTCCACGTGCCACCGTGGTGTGAGTCGATCCTCGGCTTGAAAGTCGAGGCATTGCAGGGAAGACAGGTTTCCCTGGAATGGACTGTGACATCTGGGGGACTCTGGGAATGGTGGCACGACCCTGGAGTTCCTCTCACCTTTCCTGTGTTCAGCGCCTCCTCTTGAGATGCGACAGGAAGGCCGCGAATTCTTTCCCGATCACGCAGGGAAAGGATCCCTCCGTCGAGCTAGGAGGCGGAAACGGGGCTGCTCTGGATGTGGGCAGAACTCTGGTGCTTCCTCTCTAGTGGAGACGGGTATGTCGGGGAACTTCTTGAGTTGCAGCAAGGGTGTGAAGGACCCTTTGGAAGTTCCAGATGTTAGGTGTGATTAGCCTCGAGACGCCTCTGCGGAAATGGGCCTCATCTCGCCTGGAGGGGAGAACCTCCTGGATTTTCTCGAGTTGCGGCAGGTGCTCTCGACTTACGACGGGGACCTCAGGGACCCGCTCTGGTGGCCTCAGGAAAGGCCAGTCCCCATGCGAGTTGCTCGGGGGCCTCTCGGGATTCCTCTCCCGTCGAAGTCGGGGCCTAAGACCTTGTGTGGAGTCGGTGCCGGAACCTGAGCATTCCTCTCCAGTGCTGACATGGATCTTGGGGTACTTCTGAGTCTCCCCAGGGGAGTCAGTCCTCGTCTCGAGTGGGGGCCTGCAGGTGCGCTTTCCTCTCGAGCTCTAGTAGCAGTGTCACGCTTCCCTTCGCTTGGATCAAGGGATCTGTGGCTTTCCCTCGGGGCTTTCCCATGAGGCTTTCCCACGGGGCTTTCCAACGAGGCTTTCCCACAGGGCTGTCCCACGTGCCACCGTGGTGTGAGTCGATCCTCGGCTTGAAAGTGGAGGCAGTGCAGGGAAAACAGGTTTCCCTGGAATGGACTGAGACATCTGGGGGGACTCTGGGAATGGTGACACGACCCTGGAGTTCCTCTGGCCTTTCCTGTGGAGAGCGCCTCCTCTTGAGATGCGACGGGAAAACCGGAATTCTTTCCCGACCACGCAGGGAAAGGATCCCTCCTCTCGAGCTAGGAGGCGGAAACGGGGCTCCTCTGGATGTGGGTGGGACTCTCGTGCTCCTCTCGAGTGGAGACGGGTATGTCGGGGAACTTCTTGAGTTGTAGCAACGGTGTGAAGGACCCTATGGAAGTTCCAGATGTTAGATTGATTTGCCTCGAGACGCCTAAGTGGAATTGGGCCTCATCTCGCCTGGAGGGGAGAACCTCCTGTATTTTCTCGAGTTGCGGCAGGTGTTCTTGACTTACGACGGTGACCTCAGGGACCCGCTCTGCTGGCCTCAGGAAAGGCCAGTCCCCATGCGAGTTGCTCCGGGCCTCTCGGGATTCCTCTCCAGTCGATGCTGGGGCCTGAGACCTTGTCTGGATACAGTTCCGGAACCTGAGGATTCCTCTCCAGTGCTGACATGTATCTTAGGGTACTTCTGGAATCTCCCCAGGGGAGTCAGTCCTCGTCTCGAGTGGGGGCATGCACGTGCGCTTTCCTCCCGAGCTGTAGCAGCAGTGTCACGCTTCCCTTCGCGTGGATCAAGGGATCTGTGGCTTTCGCTCGAGGCTTTTACACGAGGGTTTCCCACGAGGCTTTCCCACAGGGCTGTCCCACGTGCCACAGTGGTGTGAGTCAATACTCTGCTTTAAAGTCGACGCAGTGCAGGGAAAACAGGTTTCCCTGAATGGACTGAGACATCTGGGGGACTCTGGGAATGGTGGCAGGACCCTGGAGTTCCTCTCGCCTTTCCTGTGGAGAGCGCCTCCTCTTGAGATGCGACCAAACTCCGGGAATTCTTTCCCGACCACGCAGGGAAAGGATCCCTCCTCTCGAGCTAGGAGGCAGAAACGGGGCTCCTCTGGATGTGGGCAGAACTCTCGTGTTTCCTCTCGAGTGGAGACGGGTATGTCGGGGAACTTCTTGAGTTGCAAAAAGGGTCTGAAGGACCCTTTGGAAGTTCCGGAGGTTAGGTGTGAATATCTTCGAGACGCCTCAGCGGAAATGGGCCTCATCTCGCCTGGAGGGGAGAACCTCCTGGATTTTCTCGAGTTGCGGCAGGTGCTCTCGACTTACGACGGGGACCTCAGGGACCCGCTCTGGTGGCCTCTGGAAAGGCCAGTCCCCATGCGACTTGCTCGGGGGCCTCTCGGGATTCCTCTCCCGTCGAAGTCGGGGCCTAAGACTTTGTGTGGAGTCGGTGCCGGAACCTGAGCATTCCTCTCCAGTGCTGACATGGATCTTGGGGTACTTCTGAGTCTCCCCAGGGGAGTCAGTCCTCGTCTCGAGTGGGGGCCTGCACGTGAGCTTTCCTCTCGAGCTGTAGCAGCAGTGTCACGCTGGCTTAAGACCTTGTGTGGCGTCGGTGCCGGAACCTGAGAATTCCTCTCCAGTGCTGACATGGATTTTGGGGTACTTCTGAGTCTCCCCAGGGGAGTCAGTCCTCGTCTCGAGTGGGGGCCTGCAGGTGCGCTTTCCTCTCGAGCTCAGTAGCAGTGTCACGCTTCCCTTCGCTTGGATCAAGGGATCTGTGGCTTTCCTCGAGGCTTCCCAGGGCTTTCCCACGAGGCTTTCCCAAGGGCTGTCCCACGTGCCACCGTGGTGTGAGTCGATCCTCGGCTTGAAAGTGGAGGCAGTGCAGGGAAAACAGGTTTCCCTGGAATGGACTGAGACATCTGGGGGACTCTGGGAATGGTGACACGACCCTGGAGTTCCTCTGGCCTTTCCTGTGGAGAGCGCCTCCTCTTGAGATGCGACGGGAAACCGGAATTCTTTCCCGACCACGCAGGGAAAGGATCCCTCCTCTCGAGCTAGGAGGCGGAAACGGGGCTCCTCTGGATGTGGGTGGGACTCTCGTGCTCCCTCTCGAGTGGAGACGGGTATGTCGGGGAACTTCTTGAGTTGTAGCAACGGGTGTGAAGGACCCTATGGAAGTTCCAGATGTTAGATGTGATTTGCCTCGAGACGCCTAAGTGGAATTGGGCCTCATCTCGCCTGGAGGGGAGAACCTCCTGTATTTTCTCGAGTTGCGGCAGGTGTTCTTGACTTACGACGGTGACCTCAGGGACCCGCTCTGCTGGCCTCAGGAAAGGCCAGTCCCCATGCGAGTTGCTCCGGGGCCTCTCGGGATTCCTCTCCAGTCGATGCTGGGGCCTGAGACCTTGTCTGGATACAGTTCCGGAACCTGAGGATTCCTCTCCAGTGCTGACATGTATCTTAGGGTACTTCTGGAATCTCCCCAGGGGAGTCAGTCCTCGTCTCGAGTGGGGGGCATGCACGTGCGCTTTCCTCCCGAGCTGTAGCAGCAGTGTCACGCTTCCCTTCGCGTGGATCAAGGGATCTGTGGCTTTCGCTCGAGGCTTTTACACGAGGGTTTCCCACGAGGCTTTCCCACAGGGCTGTCCCACGTGCCACAGTGGTGTGAGTCAATACTCTGCTTTAAAGTCGACGCAGTGCAGGGAAAACAGGTTTCCCTGGAATGGACTGAGACATCTGGGGGACTCTGGGAATGGTGGCAGGACCCTGGAGTTCCTCTCGCCTTTCCTGTGGAGAGCGCCTCCTCTTGAGATGCGACCAAACTCCGGAATTCTTTCCCGACCACGCAGGGAAAGGATCCCTCCTCTCGAGCTAGGAGGCAGAAACGGGCTCCTCTGGATGTGGGCAGAACTCTCGTGTTTCCTCTCGAGTGGAGACGGGGTATGTCGGGGAACTTCTTGAGTTGCAAAAAGGGTCTGAAGGACCCTTTGGAAGTTCCGGAGGTTAGGTGTGAATATCTTCGAGACGCCTCAGCGGAAATGGGCCTCATCTCGCCTGGAGGGGAGAACCTCCTGGATTTTCTCGAGTTGCGGCAGGTGCTCTCGACTTACGACGGGGACCTCAGGGACCCGCCTCTGGTGGCCTCTGGAAAGGCCAGTCCCCATGCGACTTGCTCGGGGCCTATCGGGATTCCTCTCCGTCGAAGTCGGGGCCTAAGACTTTGTGTGGGAGTCGGTGCCGGAACCTGAGCATTCCTCTCCAGTGCTGACATGGATCTTGGGGTACTTCTGAGTCTCCCCAGGGGAGTCAGTCCTCGTTCTCGAGTGGGGGCCTGCACGTGAGCTTTCCTCTCGAGCTGTAGCAGCAGTGTCACGCTGGCTTAAGACCTTGTGTGGCGTCGGGTGCCGGAACCTGAGAATTCCTCTCCAGTGCTGACATGGATTTTGGAGGTACTTCTGAGTCTCCCCAGGGGGAGTCAGTCCTCGTCTCGAGTGGGTCCTGCAGTGCGCTTTCCTCTCGAGCTCTAGTAGCAGTGTCACGCTTCCCTTCGCTTGGATCAAGGGATCTGTGGCTTTCCCTCGGGGCTTTCCCATGAGGCTTTCCCACGGGGCTTTCCCACGAGTCTTTCCCACAGGGCTGTTCCCACGTGCCACCGTGGTGTGAGTCGATCCTCGGCTTGAAAGTCGAGGCATTGCAGGGAAGACAGGTTTCCCTGGAATGGACTGTGACATCTGGGGACTCTGGGAATGGTGGCACGACCCTGGAGTTCCTCTCACCTTTCCTGTGTTCAGCGCCTCCTCTTGAGATGCGACAGGAAGGCCGCGAATTCTTTCCCGATCACGCAGGGAAAGGATCCCTCCGTCGAGCTAGGAGGCGGAAACGGGGCTGCTCTGGATGTGGGCAGAACTCTGGTGCTTCCTCTCTAGTGGAGACGGGTATGTCGGGAACTTCTTGAGTTGCAGCAAGGGTGTGAAGGACCCTTTGGAAGTTCCAGATGTTAGGTGTGATTAGCCTCGAGACGCCTCTGCGGAAATGGGCCTCATCTCGCCTGGAGGGGAGAACCTCCTGGATTTTCTCGAGTTGCGGCAGGTGCTCTCGACTTACGACGGGACCTCAGGGACCCGCTCTGGTGGCCTCAGGAAAGGCCAGTCCCCATGCGAGTTGCTCGGGGGCCTCTCGGGATTCCTCTCCCGTCGAAGTCGGGCCTAAGACCTTGTGTGGAGTCGGTGCCGGAACCTGAGCATTCCTCTCCAGTGCTGACATGGATCTTGGGGTACTTCTGAGTCTCCCCAGGGGAGTCAGTCCTCGTCTCGAGTGGGGGCCTGCAGGTGCGCTTTCCTCTCGAGCTCTAGTAGCAGTGTCACGCTTCCTTCGCTTGGATCAAGGGATCTGTGGCTTTCCCTCGGGCTTTCCCATGAGGCTTTCCCACGGGGCTTTCCAACGAGGCTTTCCCACAGGGCTGTCCCACGTGCCACCGTGGTGTGAGTCGATCCTCGGCTTGAAAGTGGAGGCAGTGCAGGGAAAACAGGTTTCCCTGGAATGGACTGAGACATCTGGGGACTCTGGGAATGGTGACACGACCCTGGAGTTCCTCTGGCCTTTCCTGTGGAGAGCGCCTCCTCTTGAGATGCGACGGGAAACCGGGAATTCTTTTCCGACCACGCAGGGAAAGGATCCCTCCTCTCGAGCTAGGAGGCGGAAACGGGGCTCCTCTGGATGTGGGTGGGACTCTCGTGCTCCCTCTCGAGTGGAGACGGGTATGTCGGGAACTTCTTGAGTTGTAGCAAAAGGTGTGAAGGACCCTATGGAAGTTCCAGATGTTAGATGTGATTTGCCTCGAGACGCCTAAGTGGAATTGGGCCTCATCTCGCCTGGAGGGGAGAACCTCCTGTATTTTCTCGAGTTGCGGCAGGTGTTCTTGACTTACGACGGTGACCTCAGGGACCCGCTCTGCTGGCCTCAGGAAAGGCCAGTCCCCATGCGAGTTGCTCCGGGGCCTCTCGGGATTCCTCTCCAGTCGATGCTGGGGCCTGAGACCTTGTCTGGATACAGTTCCGGAACCTGAGGATTCCTCTCCAGTGCTGACATGTATCTTAGGGTACTTCTGGAATCTCCCCAGGGGAGTCAGTCCTCGTCTCGAGTGGGGGGCATGCACGTGCGCTTTCCTCCCGAGCTGTAGCAGCAGTGTCACGCTTCCCTTCGCGTGGATCAAGGGATCTGTGGCTTTCGCTCGAGGCTTTTACACGAGGGTTTCCCACGAGGCTTTCCCACAGGGCTGTCCCACGTGCCACAGTGGTGTGAGTCAATACTCTGCTTTAAAGTCGACGCAGTGCAGGGAAAACAGGTTTCCCTGGAATGGACTGAGACATCTGGGGGACTCTGGGAATGGTGGCAGGACCCTGGAGTTCCTCTCGCCTTTCCTGTGGAGAGCGCCTCCTCTTGAGATGCGACCAAACTCCGGGAATTCTTTCCCGACCACGCAGGGAAAGGATCCCTCCTCTCGAGCTAGGAGGCAGAAACGGGCTCCTCTGGATGTGGGCAGAACTCTCGTGTTTCCTCTCGAGTGGAGACGGGTATGTCGGGGAACTTCTTGAGTTGCAAAAAGGGTCTGAAGGACCCTTTGGAAGTTCCGGAGGTTAGGTGTGAATATCTTCGAGACGCCTCAGCGGAAATGGGCCTCATCTCGCCTGGAGGGGGAGAACCTCCTGGATTTTCTCGAGTTGCGGCAGGTGCTCTCGACTTACGACGGGACCTCAGGGACCCGCTCTGGTGGCCTCTGGAAAGGCCAGTCCCCATGCGACTTGCTCGGGGGCCTCTCGGGATTCCTCTCCCGTCGAAGTCGGGGCCTAAGACTTTGTGTGGAGTCGTGCCGGAACCTGAGCATTCCTCTCCAGTGCTGACATGGATCTTGGGGTACTTCTGAGTCTCCCCAGGGGAGCAGTCCTCGTCTCGAGTGGGGCCTGCACGTGAGCTTTCCTCTCGAGCTGCTAGCAGCAGTGTCACGCTGGCTTAAGACCTTGTGTGGCGTCGGTGCCGGAACCTGAGAATTCCTCTCCAGTGCTGACATGGACATTTTCGGGGGTACTTCTGAGTCTCCCCAGGGGAGTCAGTCCTCGTCTCGAGTGGGGGCCTGCAGGTGCGCTTTCCTCTCGAGCTCTAGTAGCAGTGTCACGCCCTTCGCTTGGATCAAGGGATCTGTGGCTTTCCCTCGGGGCTTTTCCCATGAGGCTTTCCCACGGGGCTTTCAAACGGGCTTTCCCACAGGGCTGTCCCACGTGCCACCGTGGTGTGAGTCGATCCTCGGCTGAAAGTGGAGCAGTGCCAGG
>NW_017195058.1:0-20533 GCF_001704415.2 Capra hircus
CCTCGTCTCGAGTGGGGGAATGCACGTGCGCTTTCCTCCCGAGCTGTAGCAGCAGTGTCGCGCTTCCATTGCAGATCAAGGGATGGGCTTTCCTCGAGGCTTTCCCAGGAGGGCTTTCCCACAAGGCTGTCCCACGTGCCACCGTGGTGTGAGTCGATCCTGGCTTGAAAGTCGAGGCAGTGCAGGGAAAACAGGTTTCCCTGGAATGGACTGAGACATCTGGGGGACTCTGGGAATGGTGGCACGACCCTGGAGTTCCTCTCGCCTTTCCTGTAGAGAGCGCCTCCTCTTGAGATGCGACGGAAACGCCGGGAATCTTTCCCGACACGCAGGAAAGGATCCCTCTCTCGAGCTAGGAGGCGGAAACGGGGCTCCTCTGGATGTGGGCTAGACTCTCGTGCTTCCTCTCGAGTGGAGACGGTATGTCGGGGACTTCTTGAGTTGCAGCAAGGGTGTGAAGGACCCTTTGGAAGTTCCAGAGGTTAGGTGTGATTAGCCTCGAGACGCCTCAGCGGAAATGGGCCTCATCTTCGCCTGGAGGGGAGACCTCCTGGATTTTCTCGAGTTGGCGGCAGGTGCTCTCGACTTACGACGGGGACCTCAGGGACCCCGCTCTGGTGGGCTCAGGAAAGGCCAGTCCCCATGCGAGTTGCTCGGGGGCCTCTCGGGATTCCTCTCCCGTCGATGCCGGGCCTAAGACCTTGTGTGGAGTCAGTGCCGGAACCTGAGGATTCTCTCCCAGTGCTGACATGGATCTTGGGGTACTTCTGGAGTCTCCCCAGTGGAGTCAGTCCTCGTCTCGAGTGGGGGGCATGCACGTGCGCTTTCCTCCCGAGCTGTAGCAGCAGTGTCACGCTTCCCTTCGCTGTGGATCAAGGGATCTGTGGCTTTTCCCTGAGCTTCCACGAGGCTTTCCCACGAGGCTTTCCCCACAGGGCTGTGCCACGTGCCACCGGTGGTGTGAGTCGATCCTCGGCTTGAAGTCGAGGCAGTGCAGGGAAAACAGGTTTCCCTGGAATGGAATGATGACATCCGGGGGACTCTGGGAATGGTGGCACGACCCTGCAGTTCCTCTCCCCTTTCCTTTGGAGAGCGCCTCCTCTTGAGATGCGATGGGAATGCCGGGAATTCTTTCCCGACCAAGTAGGGAAAGGATCCCTCATCTCGAGCTACGAGCCGGAAACGGAGCTCCTCTGGATGTGGCCGGGACCCTCGTGCTTCCTCTTGAGTGGAGACGGGTATGTCGGGGAACTTCTTGAGTTGCAGCATGACTGTGAAAGACTCTTTAGAAGTTCCAGAGTTCACGTGTGATTAGCCTCGAGACACATCAGTGGAAACGGGCCTCATCTCACCTGCAGGGGAGAACCTCCTGGATTTTACCGAGTTGCGGCAGGTGCTCTCGACTTACGACGGGGACCTCATGGACCCGCTCTGGTTACCTCAGGAAAGGCCAGTCCCCATGTGAGTTGCTAGAGGTCCTGTCGGCTATTCCTCTCCCGTCGATGCCAGGGCCTAAGACCTTGTGTGGAGTCGGGGCCGGAACCTGAGGATTCCTCTCCAGGGCTGACATGCATCTTGGGGTATTTCTGGAGTCTCCCCAGGGGAGTCAGTTCTCGTCTCGAGTAGGGGCATGCACGTGCGCTTTCCTCCCGTGCTGTAGCAGCAGTGTCACGCTTCCCGTCGCGTGGATTAAGGGATCTGTGGCTTTCCCTCGAGGCTTTCCCACGAGGCTTTCCCACAGGGTTGTCACACGTGCCACCAGGTGTGAGTCGATCCTCAGCGTGAAAGTCGAAGCAGTGCAGGGAAAACAGGATCCTCTGGAATGGACTGAGACATCTGGGGGACTCTTGGAATGGTGGCACGACCCATGAGTTCCTCTCGCCTTTCCTGTGCAGCTGCGCCTCCTCTTGAGATGCGTCGAAACGTCGGGAATTCTTTCCCGAGGAAGCAGGGAAGGATCCCTCATCTCGAGCTTGGAGGAGGAAACGGAGCTCCTCTGGCGGTTGCCGGACCCTCGTGCTTCCTCTGGAGTGGAGACGGGTATGTCGGGGAACTTCTTGAGTTTTAGCAAGGGTGTTTAGGACACTTTGGAAGTTCCAGAGTTTAGTTGTGATTACTCTCGAGACGCCGCAGAGAAAATGGGCCTCATCTCGACTGGAGCAGAGAACCTCCTGGATTTTCTCGAGTTGCGGCAGGTACTCTCGACATACGACCGTGACCTCAGGGACAGTGTAGCAGATGTGTCACGCTTCCCGTCCCGGGGATCAAGGGATCTGTGGCTTTCCCTCGAGGCTTTCTCACAGGGCTGTCCCACATGCCACCATGGTGTGAGTGGATCCTCGGCGTGAAAGTCGAGGCAGTGCTGGGAAAACGGGTTCCTCTGAAATGGACTGAGACATCTGGGGGACTCTTGAAATGGTGGCACGACCCTGGAGTTCCTCTTGCCTTTCCTATTGAGAACCCTTGCTCTTGAGATGCCATGGGAACGCCGAAAAATCTTTCCTGACTAAGCAGGATAGGATCCTTCATCTCGGAAACGGGGTTCCTCTGAATGTGGGCGGGACCCTCGTGCTTCCTCTCGTGTGGAGACGGGTATGTCGGGGAACTTCTTGAGTTGCAGCAAGGACCCTTTTTAATTTCCAGAGGTTAGGTGTGATGAGCCTCCAGACACCTCAGAGGAAATGGGCCTCATCCCGCCTGGAGGGGAGAACCTCCTGGATTTTACCCAGTTGCGGCAGGTGCTCTCGAGTTACGACGGGTCCTCAGGGACCCGCTCTGGTGGCCTCAGGAAAGGCCAGTCCCCATGCGAGTTACCAGGGGGCCTTTAGGGATTCCTCTCCCATCGATGCCGGTGCCTAAGACCTTGTGTGGAGTCGGGGCCAGACCCTGAGGATGCCTCTCCAGTGCTGACATGAATCTTTCCGTACTTCTGGAGTCTCACCAGGGGAGTCAGTCCTCATCTCGTGTGGGGCATGCACCTGCCATTTCCTCACGACCTGCAGCAGCAGTGTCACGCTTGCCGACGTGTGGATCAAGGGATCTGTCGCTTTCCATTGAGGCTTTCCCACGAGGCTTTCCAACAGGGCTGTCCCACGTGCCACGGTGGTGTGAGTCGATCCTCGGCGTGAACGTCGAGGCAGTGCAGGGAAAACAGTTTCTTCTGGAATGGACTTAGACATCTGGGGGACTCTTGGAATGCTGGCAAGGCCCTGGAGTTCCTCTCGTCTTTCCTGTGGAGAGCGCCTCCTCTTGAGATGCGACGGGAAGGCCGGGAATTCTTTCCCGACGACGAAGGGAAAGGATCCCTCTTCTCGAGCTACGAGGCGGAAACGGGGCTCCGCTGGATATGGGCGGGAACCTCGTCCTTCCTCTCGAGTGGATATGGGTATGTCGGAGAACTTCTTGACTTGCAGCAAGGGTGTGAAGGACCCTTTGGAAGTTCCAGAGGTTAGGTGTGATTAGCCTCGAGACGCCTCAGCGGAAATGGGCCTCATCTCGCCTGGAGGGGAGAACCTCCTGGATTTTCTCGAGTTGCGGCAGGTGCTCTCGAGTTACGACGGAGACCTCAGGGACCCGCTCTGGTGACCTCAGGAAAGGCCAGTCCCCATGCGAGGTGCTAGGGGGCCTCTCAGGATTCCTCTCCGGTCGATGCCGGGGCCTAAGACCTTGTGTGGAGTCGGGACCGGAACCTGAGGATTCCTCTCCAGTGCTGACATGGATCTTGGCGTACTTCTGGAGTCTCCCAAGCTTGCGTCAGTCCTCGGCTCGAGTGGGGTCATGCACGTGCGCTTTCCTCCCGAGCGGTAGCAGCAGTGTCACGCTTCCCTTCTCGTGGATCAAGGAATCTGTGGCTTTCCCTGGAGTCTTTCCCATGAGGCTTTCCCACAAGGCTATTCCACTTGCCACCATGGTGTGAGTCGATCCTCGGCGTGAAAGTCGAACCAGTGCAGGGAAAACAGGAACCTCCTTCCCCACAGTAGGGGATACACTGTCCCCTTGGGCGGGTATCTCCAGGGCACTCGCGCTGGGGGGTTGCCCGCGGAGGTGCGGGCCTCAGGCTCCACGTGAGAAAAGCCCCAAATGGCATTAGCTGCCAGTCCAGACGCTGGCCCCTCAGGTCTCTGGCCGGAGCCTTGGGCTCCAGGCAACTCAAAGCCCTCGGGGGTGGCACTCTGGGACTGCTGTAGGGAAAGGATGCCAAGAGCCCACGGAGGAGTTGGGGAGGGGGCATGGGGGAAACGGAGGCGAGGACAGCGAGGGATCTAGGTGGAGGCGCTGGAGAGAGCGTCTGGTGTCCCGGAATGCCTCGGAGGAGCCAGCGGGGGACAGTCGAGGACCAGGGACCTGTGGAATGTGAAAAGGCGGGAAATCTCAGAGCAAGGCAGGCTGGGAAAGGGGGCGTTGGTGGCCAATTCAAAGGGACCTAGGGGCGTTTCCTGGGCGGTGAGTTCCCTTGGCACTGCTGAGGGCCCCTGATTGATCCACTCGGGGTTGAACCCACCCCCCGCTGCGAGGGAGGGCCACAAACCAAAGCCCCCGAACTGCCCGCCCACCCCAACGGGGATCTTGGCGGTCCAGGGCACAGCCGTGCCCGGGAAAAGCCCACTCGCTCCACGGGACTCCGTCCAGGGTCTCTGCTTGGAAAGAGGCCAGGGGCGGCCCCCTCCATCTACCCACCCAAACCCTATTGACGTCAATGGTGGCGGAGACGCCTCCCGTTCTCCAGAGTCCTGAGCTGCTGGGTCCCCGCCCACTCGGCCAGCAGTCTGCAGCGTGCCCGTGTGCCTCTCCCACCATGGCTTCGTCCGGCTCCTCCAGCACCTCAAGCGGTACGTTTGCCCTCGGTCCCTGTGGTCGGATCACATCTCAGGGGATTTGCGGGTGGCCTGGGCAAGGGCTCTCGGCCAATGTGTTGACCCCCCTCCCACCCGAGAACGGCTGGGACCCATCGGCCAGGCCCGGGGTTCCGAGGCGTCAGGTGTGCCCAAATTCGGAGGGCGTGGCATCGTTCGTTCATCTTGCTCCTTTGGCACACACATGGCTTCTCCGTTCTCTTTTCTGGGAAGACAGTGTTGTTTCAGGGGGCGTGCTGCGGGGGGCGGGGGCCGGGGTTGGGGGGTGGTGGGAGCGGGTGCTTTGCTGGGATGAGGCCCTTTATCCTCACATCTTCATGTGGGAATGGGAGTCGGGGAGCTCTGTGGCCTTGCTGCCTTCAGTGGCTTCCTCTGCACAGGGGCCTAGTGGCTTCTGCCTTTTGTCAGGCGTTACGGGGTTTGGGCGTCGCTTTGGTGGCCTTGGCCTTTGCCTTGGCCTGGGCCTTGGCCTTGCCCTTGGCGTTGCCGTTGCCCTTGCCTTGGTCTTGGGCTTGGCCTTGCCCTGCCCTTGAACTTGAACTTGACCTTGACCTTGAACTTGACCTTGACCTTGAACTTGAACTTGGCTTGACCTTGAACTTGAACTTGACCTTGACCTTGAACTTGAACTTGGCTTGACCTTGAACTTGACTTGAACTTGAACTTGAACTTCGAACTTGAACTTGAACTTGACCTTGAACTTGATTGAACTTGAACTTGAACTTGAACTTGACCTTGACTTGAACTTGAACTTGACCTTGAACTTGAACTTGAACTTGAACTTGACCTTGAACTTGAACTTGAACTTGAACTTGAACTTGACTTGAACTTGAACTTGAACTTGAACTTGACACTTGAACTTGAACTTGACCTTGACCTTGAACTTGAACTTGACCTTGAACTTGAACTTGACTTGACCTTGACTTGAACTTGACTTGACCTTGAATTGACCTTTGAACTTGAACTTAAACTTCACCTTGATCTTGAGCTTGAACTTGAACTTGAACTTGACCTTGAACTTGAACTTGACCTTGACCTTGAACTTGAACTTGACCTTGACCTTGACCAACAACGGGAGACCTCGAGATTTGCTCAGAGCACCGGAGGTCCAGAAGCAGGGCCCTGTATCTCCCCTTCCCTTTGTGATCATTGCAAAGACATTCCTAGCTGATAGCGGGAGTGCCCCTGAAGAAGCAAGCAGTGGGAGTGTGTTTGACACGACTGTGTGCCTTCCTGGCCTCAGCTCCACAAGGGGCCTTTCCTCTCGAAGTAGGCCCCATGTCCCCTTGGGGAGGGTGTCATGCCTCTTTTCTCCTCACTGCCAAAGGGTGGAGCCAAGCTCGCTCTGTCAGAGGTACAAAAACAGCAATTGAATGGATTTTCAAGCTCTTGCTAGGCTGCACCCTTTCAGGGCCCACTTTACTGAAACAGGTGCTCTGTGGCCCCTGGTTGGGTATGCAGGTTCACAAACAGGGTGAGATCCTGTCCAAGCCAAGAATTTTCCTGAAAGACCTAGGCTCACTAGAGCTCTCCTCCAGAGCAAAGGGGATAGAGGAGATGTATGGAGGAGTCTTTGCCTTTCCCTGTGAGTGTGGGGCTACTCCCTACGGCCCCAAGCTCAGGGATAACTGCCTCTAAGAAAGGAATGGCAAGAAGCGCTATTCTTGGAGGTTGGGACAGGGAGTTCGCAGCATGTGGGGAAAGAAAGACTTCTTCGGGGAAGAAGAGGCAACCACCGGGGGTGTGTTTGCAAGCCTCTATTTGGAAGGAACAGGTTTGCTTATACAACTCAAGACCTCCAGATCTGCTCAGAGGACTGAAGTTCCAGAGACAGGGCCATGTATCTCCCCTTCCCTTTGAGATCCTTGCAAAGACATTCCTAGCAGATCGTGGGAGTGCCCATGAAGAAGCAAGCAGCGGGAGTGTGCTTGACATCACTGGCTGCCTACCTGGGCTCAGCTCCTCAAGGGGCCTTTCTCTCCTGGTAGGCCCTATGTCCCCTTTGGGAGAGGGTGGTGCCCTCTTCCCTCCACACTGCCAAAGGGTGGAGGTGGAGCAAACTCGTTCTCTCCGAGGTAAAAAAAAAAAGACAAATTGGATGGATTTTTAAGCTCTTGCTATGCTGCACCCCTCCAGGACCCACTCGAGCAAAACAGGTGCCTGTGGCCCCTAGGTCGGGTATGCAGGTTCACACACCGGGTGGGATCCCGTCAAAGCCAAGAATTTTCCTGACAGACCTAGGCTCACTAGAGCTCTCCTCCAGAGGAAAGGGGACAGAAAAGACGTGTGTGTGGAGGTGGCTCTGCCTTTCCAGGTCCCAATCTCAGGGATAACTGCCCCTAAGAAAGGAACTGCTGCTGCTGCTGCTGCTAAGTTGCTTCAGTCGTGTTCGACTCTGTGCGACGCCATAGACGGTAGCCCACTAGGCTCCCCCGTCCCTGGGATTCTCCAGGCAAGAACAGTAAGTGGGTTGCCATTGCCTTCTCCAATGCATGAAAGTGAAAATGAAAGTGCAGTCGCTCAGTCGTGTCCGACCCTCAGCGACCCCACGGACTGCAGCCTACCAGGCTTCTCCGTCCATAGGATTTTCTGAAAGGAACTGCAAGAAGCGCTTTTCCAGGAGGCTGGGAAAGGGTGTTCGCAGGATGTGGGGAAAGAGAGCCTCCTTCGGGGAAGAATAGGCGGCCACTTGTTTTGTGTTGCAAACCTCTATTTGGAAGGAACAGGTTAGCTTATACAAAGGGAGACCTCCAGATCTGCTCAGAGGACCAAAGTTGCAGAGGCAGGTCGGTGTATTTTCCCTTCACTTTGCGATCCTTGCAAAGACATTCCTTGCTGATAGATGATTCAGCAAGGGCCTTTGAGACTGTTGTTTTCTTTCCTAGGTTCAAAGATTCCTTCAGTTCCTAATATAGATATCCTAGAAATTATCTGACATCCGTGAAAATCTGATATGTCCTGGTCAAATGCTGTCAGTTATAATTCCAGTTATCATATTAAAGCATTTCAAGTCGCAGCAGTGACCAGATTACATTGTCAATTTCTATTTAATCAGGTTTTAACCATGTCCTCTATGGTTTCACACTGATGCCTTTGCAGAAATACTGCTACTTCAAGATATATGGAATATACTTTTTTTAAGCTTACCGATAATTTGTTTGTTTGTTTGTTTGTTTGTCTTCTGGTAAGCTGGTACCAGATGGAATTTAGTCTCCTCTCTAGGTTAAGAGAACAAAGTTTTCTTAGAATGCAATTTTTGATAACAGACTATGGATTTCTTTACCTTTCATTGATTTATAATTGTTTTCATCATCTGTTTTTTTACTTCGGTAAAGTAAATAAGCCTTATTTAAGATTTTGGTACATGTAGGATGGACTAAGCTTTCCCCACTCTTGCAAGTTCCCTTAACCCTTCAGATTCTTCTCGTGGGACCAAGATCTCACTTTCCTCCAGAGGGACAATCCAAGCTTTTTATTAGTTGATCTGCCCCTGACATCAGAGTCCATTTGAGCACGAGTTGGCCTATAATTTAGGCATGAAACTATGACTACATAAAGAAAAGGTGACTTTATGATTCAGGGATGGCCATGATATGCCTTGCACTTCAGAGAAAATGGGTTAAAATGATTTTTTTTTCTTCAAAACTGCACAGCCAGTTCTTTCAGCATATGCAATTGAAAACATCTAGTCATTAGGTCAGTTTTCATTCCAATCCCAAAGAAAGGCAATGACAAAGAATATTCAAGCTGCTGCACAATTGCACTCATCTCACACACTAGTAAAGTAATGCTCAAAATTCTCCAAGTTCACATGAACTGTGAACTTCCAAATGTTCAAGAGGGATTTAAAACATGCAGAGAAACCAGAGATCAAACTGCCAACATCCACTGGATCATTGAAAAAGCAAGAGAGTTCCAGAAAAAAAGACATCTATTTCTGCTTTATTGACTATGCCAAAGCCTTTGACTGTGTGGATCACAATAAACTGGGGAAAATTCTGAAAGAGATGGGAATACCAGACCACCTGACCTGTCTCTTGAGAAACCTGTATGCAGGTCAGGAAGAAACAGTTCGAACTGGACATGGAACAACAGACTGGTTCTAAATAGGAAAAGGAATATGTCAAGGCAGTGTATTGTCACCCTGCTTATTTAACTTATATGCAGAGTACATCATGAGAAACACTGGGCTGGAGGAAGCACACGCTGGAATCCAGATTGCTGGGAGAAATATCAAGAATCTCAGATATGCAGATGACACCACCCTTATGGCAGAAAGTGAAGAAGAACTAAAGAGTCTCCTGATGAAAGTGAAAGAGGAGAGTGAAAAAGTTAGCTTAAAGCTCAGCATTCAGAAAACTAAAATCATTGCATCCAGTCTCATCACTTCATGGCAAATAGATGGGAAAACATTGGAAACAGCAGCAGACTATTTTGGGGGGCTTGGAAATCACTGCAGGTGATGTCTGCCTCCATGAACTTAAAACGTATTTATGACTTGGAAGAAAAGTGATGACCAAACTAGACAGCATATTAAAAAGCCGAGACGTTGCTTTGCCAACAAAGATCCATCCAGTCAAGGCTATGGTTTTTCCATATGTCATGGATGGATATGAAAGATGTACTATAAAGAAAGTGACAGCTGAAAATTGGATGCTTTTGAACTGTGGTGTTGGAGAAGATGCTTGTAGGTCGCTTAGACTACAAGGAGACGCAACCACTCCATCCTAAAGGAAATCAGGTCTGAATATACATTGGAAGGACTAATACTGAACCTGAAACTCCAATACTTTGGCCACTTGATGTGAAGAGCTGACTCACTTGGAAGTTGCTTTGATTTGCCTGTGAGTGTGGGAGCCCTCCCTGGGCAAAGGGCCTCAGGGGTCATTGCCACTGAATCACGACCTCCAAGCAAGCGCATTCCAGCTGTGTGACATTCAGGAAGCAGGAGACTGGGAAAACTATCTTCCTTAGAGGAAGGAAAGTCATCCACAGAGAGTGTGTTTTCAGGCCTCTCTTTGCAGCAAGTGTTTTGCTTCTCAGACATCAGAGCTGCAGGCTTGCTCTGAGGGCCTCAATTGCAGAGTCAGGGCTGTGTGTCTCACTGCACTTTCCAAGCATTGCAGACACATTCCTAGGTTGGAGCAGTGCTTCCCATGAGAAAGAAGCCTCGGGAGTGTGTCTGAGCGGGCTGAGTGCCATGCTAGGGTCACCTAGTCGAGGGCACCTTGCACATCCAATGGGCCCCAGGCGAGTAGCTATGGACCGGCCCTTCGGTTGAGACATCCCAAAGCAGGGAACAAAGCTAGCTCTGTCAGAAGGAGGAAAACAGCAATGGGATGGATTTTCAAGCAGTTGCTAAGTCACACCACGTTAGGGCTCCCCGGGAAAGAAATGCGAATTTTGGCCTCTAGGCCCAGTATCCAGATGTGTGCACAGGATATTTTCCCCACAGGATTCAAGAATGTTCCAGACAGACCTAAGCTCACTAGCTCTCTCCTGCAGAGGAAATGAAATATTGTTGCTGAACCACGAAAAGATGCTGGGATTCTTGGCTTATGGAGGAGAAGAATTCAATCCAGGGCCCAAGACGAGGCTTGATTGCTCAGAGCTTTTGTGCAATAGAGTTTTATTAAAGGAGAAAGGAGATAGAGAAAGCTTCTGACAGAGACATCACAAGGGGCAGAAAGCGTACCCCCTTGCTAGTGTTAGTAATGGAGTTATATACTCTCCAATAAGTTATGACAACGAACAAAAGAATGTCTGGAGGTTGTAAAGACTCACTAGACCTACTCCCATAATTGACATTTTAAGATAACAGGATTAGCCAGAAGGTTTTTTCCAGAGACCGTCCTCAAGAAGGATGCATGATTGTTATATAATCCTAAGGAATGTAGAGGGAAAAACAGTTTGTCCTTCCTTCCTCCTTGAGAATTCTAGACCCCTCTCTCCTTGGGGACCCTTGAACTTCTTATAAACCTGCCTTGGCAATGACTCTCTCAGAAACATGATTGAACAGCCGTTTGGAGCTTCCTTTGACTTTCCCTGGGAGGGAGGGAGCCCTCCCTGAGCACAGGGCCTCAGGGGCCATGGCCAATGAAAAATGAATCTCCCAGCAAGTGCTTTTCAGCCCTGTGTGACTCTCAGCCCACAGGAGGCTGAGAAAACTCTCTTCCTTGGAGGAAGGAAAGGCAGCCCAAGAGTGTGTTTTCAGGCCTGTATCTTGCAGCAAGTGTTTGGCTTGTTAGACAGAAGACCTGCAGGCCTGTTCCAACAGACTCAATGCCAGAATCAGGGCCTTGTGTCTCCCTGCAGTTTCCTGGCCTTGCAAACACATTCCTAGGTGAGAGCAGTCCTGCCCATGGGGAAGCAGGCTGCGGGAGTGTGTCTGAGGGGGCCAGGTGTCATGCTGGGGTCACCTGGTCGAGGGCACCTTGCACCTCCAATGGACCCCAGGCAAGGAGTTGCAGGCCACCACCTTGCTTCTGAAATCCCCAAATGGGGAGCAAAGCTCGCTCTGTCAGAGGGAAGAAAACAGCAACAGGATGGATTTTCAAGCAGTTGCTAGGCTGTACTGCGTTAGGGCTCCAAGGAAGGAAAATGCGAATTTTAGCCCCTACGACTGGTATCCAGGTGGGCTCCCAGGATGATTTCCCCGCAGGATCCAAGAACGTTCCAGACAGACCTGGGCTCACTAGCTCCCTCCTGCAGAGGAAACATGAGAGAACAGCTGTTTGGAGGTTGCTTTGACTTCCCCTGGGAGGGTAGGATCCCTCCCTGGGTGCAGGGCCTCAGGGGCCATTGCCGCTGAGAAATGCCCTCGAAGCCAGACCTTTCCAGCCTTGTATGACTCAGCACGGAGGAGACTGGAAAAGCTCTCTTCCTTGGAGGAAGGAAAGGCAGCCCCAGAGAGTGTGTTTTCACACCTGTATCTTGCAGCAAGTGTTTGGCGTCTCAGACGTCAGACCTCCAGGCCTGCTCCAACGGCCTCAGTTCCAGAGTCAGGGCCGTGTGTCTCCCTGCATTTTCTGAGCCTTGGGAACACATTCCTAGGTCAGAACAGTCCTGCCCATGGGGAAGGAGGCTGCGGGAGTGTGTCTGAGGGGGTCGGGTGCCATGCTGGGGTCCAATAGACCCGGTACCTCCAATAGACCCCAGGACAACAGCGGTGGGGCTCCCCCTGGCTTCCGAAATGCCAAAGCGAGAAGCAAAGCTAGCTCTATCAGAAGGAAGAAAAGAGCAATCGGATGGATGTTCAGGCTGTTGCTGGGCCGCACCACTTCAGGGTCCCCCCCGAGAGGAACAGGCGCCCTGTGGCCCCTAGGTCCGATATGCAGGTTAACACACAGGGTGTGTCCCCATAGGAGCCAAGAATTTTCCTGACAGACCTAGGCTCACTAGAGCTCTCCTACAGGGCAAAAGGGGTAGAACAGACTGTGGATGTGACTCTGCCTTTCCCAGCGAGCATGGGGCCCTCCCTACGGCCCCGGGCTCCAGGGAAAATTGTCCTTGAAAAATGACCTCCAAGAAGCGCTTTTCCAGCAGGCTGGGATGCAGAGTTCACAGGATGCGGGGAAAGTGATCGTCCTTCAGGGAAGAAGAGGCAGCCACCCAGTGTGTGTTTGCAAGCCTGTATTTGGAAGAAACTGGTTAGCTCCTTCAAGGGGAGACCTCCAGGTCTGCTCAGAGGACCGAAATTCCAGAGGCAGCACCATGCATCTCCCCTGTCCTTTCTGAGCCTTGGAAAGACATGCCTAGCTTATAGCGGTATTGCTCATGAAGAAGCAGGATGCAGGAATGTGTCAGACATGACTGGGTGCCTTCCTGGGTTCAGCTCCGTGAGGGGCCTTTCCACTCAAAGTAGGTCCCATGCCTCCTTGGGGAGGAAGTGGGGCCCGCTTGCCTCCAAATTGCCAAAGGCTGGAACAAAGCTAGTTCTATCAGAGGTAAGAAAAGAGCAATTGGATGGATGTGGAAGCTGTTGCTGGGCCGCACTGCTTCAGGCCCCCCACCCCTCCGCCCCCGAGAGAAACAGGCGCCCTGTGGCCCCTAGGTCCTGGATGCAGTTTCACACATAGAATGTGTCCCCATAGGAGCCAAGAATTTTCCTGACAGACCTAGGCTCACTAGAGCTCTCCTACAGAGCAAAGGGGATGGGACAGATGTGTGGCTGTGGCTCTGCCTTTCCCTGGGAGTGTGGAGCCGCTCCCTATGGCCCCGGGCTCCAGGGGAAGTTGCCCCTGAATAATGACCTCCAAGAAGCGCTTTTCCAACTGGCTGAGACGTGGAGTTCTCAGGATGCAGGGAAAGCGAGTGTCCTTCGGGGAAGCAAAGGCAGTCACCTGTTATCATGACTTACTAGAATAGTAGGTACCTTCTCCGGTTGGGCAGAGGCCTTCCCTACCTGATCTGAAAAAGAAAATGAAGTAGCTCGCTGATTTGAGAAATAATTCCCAGACTTGGGTTTCCAACCAGTATAGAATCCGACAATGGCCCTGTCTTTGTAGCCGCGTTAATTAACAGGTATGTGAAGCTCTAAATATCAGTGGAAATTACATACAGCATATAGGCCCCAGTGTTCTGGAATGGTGGAAAGAAACAACCAAACTCTTGAAGAGACACTTTCAAAATGGATCATAGAGACTGACTGTACGTGGATGGGCTTGCTTCCGGCAGACTTACTCATATTACGGGTAACCGCACGTTCCCACAGTTGTTGTCCTTATGAAATTTTCTATGGGAGACCCCCTCCCACAGTGAGGCAGGTGTTAGCAGATTTGCCACAAGTAAGGGGGTGGGATTTCACAGCAGATGGAACAATTAGGTAAGGTAATAAATCAGGTAACTAAGTTTGTATAAAAAAGAATATCATTCCCCCTTGAGGAACAGATTCATGAATTTGTGCTCAGTGATCAGGTGTGGCTCAATGACTGGAAACACAATTCCTTGGCCTGACATCGGAAAGGTCCTTATACTGTTGTTTTAGCCACAATTCTGAAAGAGATGGGAATACCAGACCACCTAACCTGCCTCTTGAGAAATCTGGATGAAGGTCAGGAAGCAACAGTTAGAGCAGGACATGGAACAACAGACTGGTTCCAAAAAGGAAAAGGAGTATGTCAAGGCTGTATATTGTCACCCTGTTTATTTAACTTCTATGCAGAGTACATCATGAAAAATGCTGGGATGGAAGATACATAAGCTGGAATCAAGATTGCCGGTAGAAATATCAATCAACTTAGATATGCAGATGACACCACCATTATGGCAGAACGTGAAGAGGAACGGGTATGTCGGGGAACTTCTTGAGTTGCAGCAAGGGTGTGAAGGACCCATTTGGAAGTTCCAGAGGTTAGGTGTGGTTAGTCTCGAGATGCCTCAGCGGAAATGGGCCTCATGTCGCCTGGAATGGAGAGGCTCCTGGATATTCCCGAGTTTCAGCAGGTGCTCTCGAGTTACGACGGGGATTCAGGGACCCGCTCTGGCGGCCGCAGGAAAGGCCAGTTATCATGCGTGTTGCTAGGGGGCCTCTCGTGATTCCTCTCCCGTCGATGCCGGGGCCTAAGACCTTGTGTGGAGTCGGGGCCGGAAGCTGAGGATTCCTCTCCAGTGCTGACATGGATTTTGGGGTACTTCTGGAGTCTCCCACAAAGGGAGTCAGTCCTCGTCTCGAGTGGGGGCATGAGCGTGCCCTTTCCTCCCGATGCTGTAGCAGCAGTGTCACGCTTCCCTTCGCGTGGATCAAGGGATCTGTGGCTTTCCCTCGAGGCTTTCCCACGAGGCTTTCCCACAGGGCTGTCCCACGTGTCACGGTGGTGTGAGTCGATCCTCGGCTTGAAAGTCCGAGGCAGTGCAGGGAAAACAGGTTTCCTGTGGAATGGACTGAGACTATCTGGGGGACTCTGGAATGGTGGCACGACCCTGGCAGTTCCTCTCGCCTTTCCTGTGGAGAGCGCCTCCTCTTGAGATGCGACGGGAACGCCGGGAATTCTTTCCCGACCACAGCAGGGAAAGGATCCCTCCTCTCGAGCTAGGAGGCGGAAACGGGGCTCCTCTGGATGTGGGCGGGACTCTCGTGCTTCCTCTCGAGTGGAGACGGGTATGTCGGGGAACTTCTTGAGTTGCAGCAAGGGTGTGAAGGACCCTTTGGAAGTTCCAGAGGTTAGGTGTGATTAGCCTCGAGACGCCTCAGGGAAATGGGCCTCATCTCGCCTGCGAGGGGAGAACCTCCTGGATTTTCTCGAGTTGCGGCAGGTGCTCTCGACTTACGACGGGGACCTCAGGGACCCGCTCTGGTGGCCTCAGGAAAGGCCAGTCCCCATGCGAGTTGCTCGGGGCCTCTCGGGATTCCTCTCCCGTCGATGCCGGGGCCTAAGACCTTGTGTGGAGTCGGTGCCGGAACCTGAGGATTCCTCTCCAGTGCTGACATGGATCTTGGGGTACTTCTGGAGTCTCCCCAGGGGAGTCAGTCCTCGTCTCGAGTGGGGGCATGCACGTGCGCTTTCCTCCCGAGCTGTAGCAGCAGTGTCACGCTTCCCTTCGCGTGGATCAAGGGATCTGTGGCTTTCCCTCGAGGCTTTCCCACGAGGCTTTCCCACGAGGCTTTCCCACAGGGCTGTCCCACGTGCCACCGTGGTGTGAGTCGATCCTCGGCTTGAAAGTCGAGGCAGTGCAGGGAAAACAGGTTTCCCTGGAATGGACTGAGACATCTGGGGACTCTGGAATGGTGGCACGACCCTGGAGTTCCTCTCGCCTTTCCTGTGGAGAGCGCCTCCTCTTGAGATGCGACGGGAACGCCGGGAATTCTTTCCCGGACCACGCAGGGAAAGGATCCCTCCTCTCGAGCTAGGAGGCGGAAACGGGGCTCCTCTGGATGTGGGCGGGACTCTCGTGCTTCCTCTCGAGTGGAGACGGGTATGTCGGGGAACTTCTTGAGTTGCAGCAAGGGTGTGAAGGACCCTTTGGAAGTTCCAGAGGTTAGGTGTGATTAGCCTCGAGACGCCTCAGCGGAAATGGGCCTCATCTCGCCTGGAGGGGAGAACCTCCTGGATTTTCTCGAGTTGCGGCAGGTGCTCTCGACTTACGACGGGGACCTCAGGGACCGGCGCTTCTGGTGGCCTCAGGCAAAGGCCAGTCCCCATGCGAGTTGCTCGGGGGCCTCTCGGGGATTCCTCTCCCGTCGATGCCGGGGCCTAAGACCTTGTGTGGAGTCGGTGCCGGAACCTGAGGATTCCTCTCCAGTGCTGACATGGATCTTGGGGTACTTCTGGAGTCTCCCCAGGGGAGTCAGTCCTCGTCTCGAGTGGGGGCATGCACGTGCGCTTTCCTCCCGAGCTGTAGCAGCAGTGTCACGCTTCCCTTCGCGTGGATCAAGGGATCTGTGGCTTTCCTCGGCTTTCCACGAGGCTTTCCCACGAGGCTTTCCCACAGGGCTGTCCCACGTGCCACAGTGGTGTGAGTCGATCCTCGGCTTGAAAGTCGAGGCAGTGCAGGGAAAACAGGTTTCCCTGGAATGGACTGGAGACATCTGGGGGACTCTGGGAATGGTGGCACGACCCTGGAGTTCCTCTCGCCTTTCCTGTGGAGAGCGCCTCCTCTTGAGATGCGACGGGAACGCCGGGAATTCTTTCCCGACCACGCAGGGAAAGGATCCCTCCTCTCGAGCTAGGAGGCGGAAACGGGGCTCCTCTGGATGTGGGCGGGACTCTCGTGCTTCCTCTCGAGTGGAGACGGGTATGTCGGGGAACTTCTTGAGTTGCAGCAAGGGTGTGAAGGACCCTTTGGAAGTTCCAGAGTTAGGTGTGATTAGCCTCGAGACGCCTCAGCGGAAATGGGCCTCATCTCGCCTGGAGGGGAGAACCTCCTGGATTTTCTCGAGTTGCGGCAGGTGCTCTCGACTTACGACGGGGACCTCAGGGACCCGCTCTGGTGGCCTCAGGAAAGGCCAGTCCCCATGCGAGTTGCTCGGGGGCCTCTCGGGATTCCTCTCCCGTCGATGCCGGGGCCTAAGACCTTGTGTGGAGTCGGTGCCGGAACCTGAGGATTCCTCTCCAGTGCTGACATGGATCTTGGGGTACTTCTGGAGTCTCCCCAGGGGAGTCAGTCCTCGTCTCGAGTGGGGCATGCACGTGCGCTTTCCTCCCGAGCTGTAGCAGCAGTGTCACGCTTCCCTTCGCGTGGATCAAGGGATCTGTGGCTTTCCCATCGAGGCTTTCCCACGAGGCTTTCCCACAGGGCTGTCCCACGTGCCACCGTGGTGTGAGTCGATCCTCGGCTTGAAAGTCGAGGCAGTGCAGGGAAAACAGGTTTCCCTGGAATGGACTGAGACATCTGGGGGACTCTGGGAATGGTGGCACGACCCTGGAGTTCCTCTCGCCTTTCCTGTGGAGAGCGCCTCCTCTTGAGATGCGACGGGAACGCCGGGAATTCTTTCCCGACCACGCAGGGAAAGGATCCCTCCTCTCGAGCTAGGAGGCGGAAACGGGGCTCCTCTGGATGTGGGCGGGACTCTCGTGCTTCCTCTCGAGTGGAGACGGGTATGTCGGGGAACTTCTTGAGTTGCAGCAAGGGTGTGAAGGACCCTTTGGAAGTTCCAGAGGTTAGGTGTGATTAGCCTCGGAGACGCCTCAGCGGAAATGGGCCTCATCTCGCCTGGAGGGGAGAACCTCCTGGATTTCTCGAGTTGCGGCAGGTGCTCTCTGACTTACGACGGGGACCTCAGGGACCCGCTCTGGTGGCCTCAGGAAAGGCCAGTCCCCATGCGAGTTGCTCGGGGGCCTCTTCGGGATTCCTCTCCCGTCGATGCCGGGGCCTAAGACCTTGTGTGGAGTCGGTGCCGGAACCTGAGGATTCCTCTCCAGTGCTGACATGGATCTTGGGGTACTTTCTGGAGTCTCCCAGGGAGTCAGTCCTCGTCTCGAGTGGGGCATGCACGTGCGCTTTCCTCCCGAGCTGTAGCAGCAGTGTCACGCCTTCCCTTCGCGTGGATCAAGGGATCTGTGGCTTTCCCTCGAGGCTTTCCCACGAGGCTTTCCACGAGGCTTTCCCACAGGGCTGTCCACGTGCCACCGTGGTGTGAGTCGATCCTCGGCTTGAAAGTCGAGGCAGTGCAGGGAAAACAGGTTTCCCTGGAATGGACTGAGACATCTGGGGGACTCTGGGAATGGTGGCACGACCTGGAGTTCCTCTCGCCTTTCCTGTGGAGAGCGCCTCCTCTTGAGATGCGACGGGAACGCCGGGAATTCTTTCCCGACCACGCAGGGAAAGGATCCCTCCTCTCGAGCTAGGAGGCGGAAACGGGGCTCCTCTGGATGTGGGCGGGACTCTCGTGCTTCCTCTCGAGTGGAGACGGGTATGTCGGGAACTTCTTGAGTTGCAGCAAGGGTGTGAAGGACCCTTTGGAAGTTCCAGAGGTTAGGTGTGATTAGCCTCGAGACGCCTCAGCGGAAATGGGCCTCATCTCGCCTGGAGGGGAGAACCTCCTGGATTTTCTCGAGTTGCGGCAGGTGCTCTCGACTTACGACGGGGACCTCAGGGACCCGCTCTGGTGGCCTCAGGAAAGGCCAGTCCCCATGCGAGTTGCTTCGGGGCCTCTCGGGATTCCTCTCCCGTCGATTGCCGGGCCTAAGACCTTGTGTGGAGTCGGTGCCGGAACCTGAGGATTCCTCTCCAGTGCTGACATGGATTTGGGGTACTTCTGGAGTCTCCCCAGGGGAGTCAGTCCTCGTCTCGAGTGGGGGCATGCACGTGCGCTTTCCTCCGAGCTGTAGCAGCAGTGTCACGCTTCCCTTCCGTGGATCAAGGGATCTGTGGCTTTCCCTCGAGGCTTTCCCACGAGGCTTTCCCACAGCCCCGCTTCCACAGGGCTGTCCCACGTGCCACCGTGGTGTGAGTCGATCCTCGGCTTGAAAGTCGAGGCAGTGCAGGGAAAACAGGTTTCCCTGGAATGGACTGAGACATCTGGGGGACTCTGGGAATGGTGGACACGACCCTGGAGTTCCTCTCGCCTTTCCTGTGGAGAGCGCCTCCTCTTGAGATGCGACGGAACGCCGGGAATTCTTTCCCGACCACGCAGGGGAAAGGATCCCTCCTCATCGAGCTAGGAGGCGGAAACGGGGCTCCTCTGGATGTGGCGGGACTCTCGTGCTTCCTCTCGAGTGGAGACGGGTATGTCGGGGAACTTCTTGAGTTGCAGCAAGGGTGTGAAGGACCCTTTGGAATTCCAGAGGTTAGGTGTGATTAGCCTCGAGACGCCTCAGCGGAAATGGGCCTCATCTCGCCTGGAGGGAGAACCTCCTGGATTTTCTCGAGTTGCGGCAGGTGCTCTCGACTTACGACGGGGACCTCAGGGACCCGCTCTGGTGGCCTCAGGAAAGGCCAGTCCCCATGCGAGTTGCTCGGGGGCCTCTCGGGATTCCTCTCCCGTCGATGCCGGGGCCTAAGACTTGTGTGGTAGTCGGTGCCGGAACCTGAGGATTCCTCTCCAGTGCTGACATGGATCTTGGGGTACTTCTGGAGTCTCCCCAGGGAGTCAGTCCCTCGTCTCGAGGGGGCATGCACGTGCGCTTTCCTCCGAGCTGTAGCAGCAGTGTCACGCTTCCCTTCTCGTGGATCAAGGGATCTGTGGCTTTCCCTCGAGGCTTTCCCACGAGGCTTTCCAGGAGGCTTTCCCACAGGGCTGTCCCACGTGCCACCGTGGTGTGAGTCGATCCTCGGCTTGAAAGTCGAGGCAGTGCAGGGAAAACAGGTTTCCCTGGAATGGACTGAGACATCTGGGGACTCTGGGAATGGTGGCACGACCCTGGAGTTCCTCTCGCCTTTCCTGTGGAGAGCGCCTCCTCTTGAGATGCGATGGGAACGCCGGAATTCTTTCCCGACACCAGGGAAAGGATCCTCCTCTCGAGCTAGGAGGCGGAAACGGGGCTCCTCTGGATGTGGGGGGACTCTCGTGCTTCCTCTCGAGTGGAGACGGGTATGTCGGGAACTTCTTGAGTTGCAGCAAGGGTGTGAAGGACCCTTTGGAAGTTCCAGAGGTTAGGTGTGATTAGCCTCGAGACGCCTCAGCGGAAATGGGCCTCATCTCGCCTGGAGGGAGAACCTCCTGGATTTTCTCGAGTTGCGGCAGGTGCTCTCGACTTACGACGGGGACCTCAGGGACCCGCTCTGGTGGCCTCAGGAAAGGCCAGTCCCATGCGAGTTGCTCGGGGGCTCTCGGGGCCTCTCGGGTTCCTCTCCCGTCGATGCGGGGCCTAAGACCTTGTGTGGAGTCGGTGCCGGAACCTGAGGATTCCTCTCCAGTGCTGACATGGATCTTGGGTACTTCTGGAGTCTCCCCAGGGGAGTCAGTCCTCGTCTCGAGTGGGGGCATGCACGTGCGCTTTCCTCCCGAGCTGTAGCAGCAGTGTCACGCTTCCCTTCGCGTGGATCAAGGGATCTGTGGCTTTCCTCGAGGGCTTTCCACGAGGCTTTCCCACGAGGCTTTCCCACGGGCTGTCCACGTGCCACCGTGGTGTGAGTCGATCCTCGGCTTGAAAGTCGAGGCAGTGCAGGGAAAACAGGTTTCCCTGGAATGGACTGAGACATCTGGGGGACTCTGGGAATGGTGGCACGACCCTGGAGTTCCTCTCGCCTTTCCTGTGGAGAGCGCCTCCTCTTGAGATGCGACGGGAACGCCGGGAATT
>NW_017195059.1:0-9078 GCF_001704415.2 Capra hircus
TCCTCCCGAGCTGTAGCAGCAGTGTCACGCTTCCCTTCTCGTGTATCAAGGGATCTGTTGCTTTCTTTCCTTTTGAGGCTTTCCCACGAGGCTTTCCCACAGGGCTCTCCCACGAGCCACCGTGGTGTGAGTCGATCCTTGGATTGAAAGTCGAGGCAGTGCAGGGAAACAGGTTTCCCTGGAATGGACTAAGACATCTGGGGGACTCTGGGAATGGTGGCACGACCCTGAAGTTCCTCTCGGCTTTCCTGTGGAGAGGGCCTCCTCTTGAGATGCGACGGGAATACCGGGAATTCTTTCCAAACACACAGGTAAAGGATCACTCCTCTCGAGCTATGAGACGGAAACGGTGCGCCTCTGGATGTGGGCGGGACTCCCGTGCTTCGTCTCGAGTGGAGACGGGTATGTCGGGGAACTTCTTGAGTTGCAGCAATGGTGTGAAGGACCTTTTGGAATTTCCAGATGTTAGATGTGATTAGCCTCGAGACGCCTCAGGGGAAATGGGCCTCATCTCGCCTGGAGGTGTGAACCTCCTGGATTTTGTCAAGTTGCGGCAGGTGCTCTCGACTTTCGAGAGGGACCTCAGGGACCCGCTCAGGTGGCCTTAGGAAAGACCAGTCCCCATGCGAGTTGCATGGGGGCCTCTCAGGTTCCTCTCCCGTCGATGCCGGGGCCTAAGACCTTATGTGCAGTCCGGGCCGGAAGCTGATGATTCCTCTCCAGTGCTGACATGGATCTTGGGTTGCTTCTGGAGTCTCCCCAGGGGAGTCAGTCCTCGGCTCGAGTGGGGGCATGCAAGTGTGCTTTCCTCCCGAGATGTAGCAGCAGTGGCACGCTTCCCATCGCGTGGATCAAGGGATCTGTGGCTTTCCATTGAGGCTTTCCCACGAGGCTTTCAAAGGAGGCTTTCCCACAGGGCTGTCCCAAGTGCCACCATGGTGTGAGTCGATCCTCGGCTTGAAGTCGAGGCAGTGCAGGGAAAACAGGTTTCCCTGGAATGGACTGAGACATCTGGGTGACTCAGGGCAAGGATCACGCCTCTCCAGCTATAAGGCGGAAACGGGGCTCCTCTGGATGTGGGCAGGACACTCGTGCTTCCTCTCGATTGGAGACGGGTATGTAGGGGAAGTTCTTGAGTTGCAGCAATGGTGTGAAGGACCCTTTGGAAGTTCCAGAGGTTAGGTGTGATTAGCCTCGAGACGCCTCAGAGGAAATGGGACTAAGCTCGCCTGGAGAGGAGAACCTCCTGGATTTTACCCAGTTGCGGCAGGTGCTCTCGAGTTACGACGGGTCCTCAGGGACCCCTCTGGTGGCCTCAGGAAAGGCCAGTCCCCATGCGAGTTACCAGGGGGCCTCTAGGGATTCCTCTCCCATCGATGCCGGTGCCTAAGACCTTGTGTGGAGTCGGGGCCAGACCCTGAGGATGCCTCTCCAGTGCTGACATGAATCTTTCCGTACTTCTGGAGTCTCACCAGGGAAGTCAGTCCTCTTCTCGTGTGAGGGCATGCAGCTACCATTTCCTCGCGAGCTGCAACAGCAGTGTCACGCTTGCCGACGTGTGGATCAAGGGATCTGTCGCTTTCCATTGAGGCTTTCCCACGAGGCTTTCTAACAGGGCTGTTCCACGTGCCTCGGTGGTGTGAGTCGATCCTCGGCGTGAACGTCGAGGCAGTGCAGGGAAAACAGGTTCTTCTGGAATGAACTTAGACATCTGGGGGACTCTTGGAATGCTGGCAAGGCCCTGGAGTTCCTCTCGTCTTTCCTGTTGAGAGCGCCTCCTCTTTAGATGCGACGGAAAGGCCGGGAATTCTTTCCCGACGACGAAGGGAAAGGATCCCTCTTCTTGAGCTACGAGGCGGAAACGGGGCTCTGCTGGATGTGGGCGGGTCCCTCGTCCTTCCTCTCGAGTGGAGATGGGTATGTCGGAGAACTTCTTGACTTGCAGCAAGGATGTGAAGGACCCTTTCGAAGTTCCAGAGGTTAGGTGTGATTAGCCTCGAGACGCCTCAGCGGAAATGGGCCTCATCTCGCCTGGAGGGGAGAACCTCCTGGATTTTCTCTAGTTGCGGCAGGTGCTCTCGAGTTACGACGGAGACCTCAGGGACCCGCTCTGGTGACCTCAGGAAAGGCCAGTCCCATGCGAGGTGCTAGGGGGCCTCTCAGGATTCCTCTCCGTCGATGCCGGGCCTAAGACCTTGTGTGGAGTCGGGACCAGAACCTGAGGATTCCTCTCTTGTGCTGACATGGATCTTGGCGTACTTCTGGAGTCTCCCAAGTGGCGTCAGTCCTCGGCTCGAGTGGGGTCATGCACGTGCGATTTCCTCCTGAGCGGTAGCAGCAGTGTCATGCTTCCCTTCTCGTGGATCAAGGAATCTGTGGCTTTCCCTGGAGTCTTTCCATGAGGCTTTCCCACAGGGCTATTCCACTTGCCATCATGGTGTGAGTCGATCCTCGGCGTGAAAGTCGAACCAGTGCAGAGAAAACAGGAACCTCCTTCCCCACAGTAGGGGTACACTGTCCCCTTGGGCGGGTATCTCCAGGGCACTCGCGCTGGGGTTTGCCCGCGGAGGTGCGGGCCTCAGGCTCCACGTGAGAAAAGCCCCAAATGGCATTAGCTGCCAGTCCAGACGCTGGCCCCTCAGGTCTCTGGCCGGAGCCTTGGGCTCCAGGCAACTCAAAGCCCTCGGGGTGGCACTCTGTGACTGCTGTAGGGAAAGGACGCCAAGAGCCCACGGAGGAGTTGGGAGGGGCATGGGGGAAACGGTGGCGAGGACAGCGAGGGATCTAGGTGGAGGCGCTGGAGAGAGCGTCTGGTGTCCCGGAATGCCTCGGAGGAGCCAGCGGGGGACAGTCGAGGCCCAGGGACCTGTGGAATGTGAAAAGGCGGGAAATCCCAGAGCAAGGCAGGCTGGGAAAGGGGGCGTTGGTGGCCAATTCAAAGGGACCTTGGGGCGTTTCCTGGCGGTGAGCTCCCTTGGCACTGCTGAGGGCCCCTGATTGATCCACCCGGGGTTGATCCCACCCCCGCTGCGAGGGAGGGCCACAAACCAAAGCGCGCGAACTGCCCGCCCACCCCAACGGGGATCTTGGCGGTCCAGGGCTCAGCCGTGCCCGGAAAAGCCCACTCGCTCCACGGGACTCCGTCCAGGTCTCTGCTTGGAAAGAGGCCAGGGGCGACCCCCACCATCTACCCACCCAAACCCTATTGACGTCAATGGTGGCGGAGACGCCTCCCGTTCTCCAGAGTCCTAAGCTGCTGGTCCCCGCCCATCGGCCAGCAGTCTGCAGCGTGCCCGTGTGCCTCTCCCACCATGGCTTCATCCGGCTCCTCCAGCACCTCAAGCGGTACGTTTGCCCTCGTCCCTGTGTCGGATCACATCTCAGGGATTTGCGGGTGGCCTGGGCAAGGGCTCTCGGCCAATGTGTTGACCCCCTCCACCCGAGAACGGCTGGGACCCATCGCCAGGCCCGGGTTCCGAGGCGTCAGGTGTGCCCAAATTCGGAGGGCGTGGCATCGTTCGTTCATCTTGCTCCTTTGGCACACACATGGTTCTCCGTTCTCTTTTCTGGGAAGACAGTGTTGTTTCAGGGGGCGTGCTGCGGGGGGCGGGGGCCGGGGTTGCGGAGTGGTGGGAGCGGGTGCTGTGCTGGGATGAGGCCCTTTATCCTCACATCTTCCTGTGGGAATGGGAGTCGGGAGCTCTGTGGCCTTGCTGCCTTCAGTGGCTTCCTCTGCACAGGGGCCTAGTGGCTTCTGCCTTTTGTCAGGCGTTACGGGTTTGGGCTTCGCTTTGGTGCCTTGGCCTTTGCCTTGGCCTGGGCCTTGCCTTGCCCTTGCACCTTGCCTTGGTCTTGGGCTTGGCCTTGCCCTGCCCTTGAAGTTGAACTTGACCTTGACCTTGAACTTCACCTTGACCTTGACTTTGAACTTGAAATTGGCCTTGACCTTGACCTTGACCTTGAACTTGACCTTGACCTTGAACTTTAACTTCAACTTGAACTTGAACTTGACCTTGAACTTGAACTTGACTTTGAACTTGAACTTGAACTTGACGTTGAACTTGAACTTGAACTTGAACTTGACCTTGACCTTGTACTTGAACTTGACCTTGACCTTGACTTGACCTTGAACTTGACCTTGAGCTTGAACTTGACCTTGACCTTGAACTTCAACTTGAACTTTACCTTGACCTTAACCTTGAACTTCAACTTGAACTTGACCTGACCTTGAACTTGAAATTTGAACTTGACCTTGACCTTGAAGTTGACCGTGAACTTGAACTTAACCTTCACCTTGATCTTGAGCTTGAACTTGAACTTGAACTTGACCTTGACCTTAAACTTGAACTTGACCTTGAACTTGAACTTGACTTGACCTTGACCAACAACGGGAGACCTCGAGATTTGCTCAGAGCACCGGAGGTCCAGAAGCAGGGCCCTGTATCTCCCCTTCCCTTTGTGATCATTGCAAAGACATTCCTAGCTGATAGCGGGAGTGCCCTGAAGAAGCAAGCAGTGGGAGTGTGTTTGACACGACTGTGTGCCTTCCTGGCCTCAGCTCCACAAGGGGCCTTTCCTCTCGAAGTAGGCCCCATGTCCCCTTGGGAGGTGTCATGCCTCTTTTCTCCTCACTGCCAAAAGGGTGGAGCCAAGCTCGCTCTGTCAGAGGTACAAAAACAGCAATTGAATGGATTTTCAAGCTCTTGCTAGGCTGCACCCTTTCAGGGCCCACTTTACTGAAACAGGTGCTCTGTGGCCCCTGGTTGGGTATGCCAGGTTCACAAACAGGGTGAGATCCTGTCCAAGCCAAGAATTTTCCTGAAAGACCTAGGCTCACTAGAGCTCTCCTCCAGAGCAAAGGGATAGAGGAGATGTATGGAGGAGTCTTTGCCTTTCCCTGTGAGTGTGGGGCTAGTCCCTACGGCCCCAAGCTCAGGGATAACTGCCTCTAAGAAAGGAATGCAAGAAGCACTATTCTTGGAGGTTGGGACAGGGAGTTCGCAGCATGTGGGGAAAAGAAAGACTTCTTCGGGGAAGAAGAGGCAACCACCGGGGTGTGTTTGCAAGCTCTATTTGGAAGGAACAGGTTTGCTTATACAACTCAAGACCTCCAGATCTGCTCAGAGGACTGAAGTTCCAGAGACAGGGCCATGTATCTCCCCTTCCCTTTGAGATCCTTGCCAAAGACATTCCTAGCAGATCGTGGGAGTGCCCATGAAAGAAGCAAGCAGCGGGAGTGTGCTTGACATCACTGGCTGCCTACCTGGGCTCAGCTCCTCAAGGGGCCTTTCTCTCCTGGTTAGGCCCTATGTCCCCTTTGGAGAGGGTGGTGCCCTCTTCCCTCCACACTGCCAAAGGGTGGAGGTGGAGCAAACTCGTTCTCTCCGAGGTTAAAAAAAAAGACAAATTGGATGGATTTTTAAGCTCTTTGCTATGCTGCACCCCTCCAGGACCCACTCGAGCAAAAACAGGTGCCCTGTGGCCCCTAGGTCGGGTATGCAGGTTCACCACACCGGGTGTGATCCCGTCAAAGCCAAGAATTTTCCTGACAGACCTAGGCTCACTAGAGCTCTCCTCCAGAGGAAAGGGACAGAAAAGACGTGTTGTGGAGGTGCTCTGCCTTTCCAGGTCCCAATCTCAGGATAACTGCCCCTAAGAAAGGAACTGCTGCTGCTGCTGCTGCTAAGTTGCTTCAGTCGTGTTCGACTCTGTGCGACGCCATAGACGGTAGCCCACTAGGCTCCCCCGTCCCTGGGATTCTCCAGGCAAGAACAGTAAGTGGGTTGCCATTGCCTTCTCCAATGCATGAAAGTGAAAATGAAAGTGCAGTCGCTCAGTCGTGTCCGACCCTCAGCGACCCCACGGACTGCAGCCTACCAGGCTTCTCCGTCCATAGGATTTTCTGAAAGGAACTGCAAGACGCGCTTTTCCTGGAGGCTGGGAAAGGGAGTTCGCAGGATGTGGGAAAGAGATCCTCCTTCGAGGAAGAATAGGCGGCCACTTGTTTTGTGTTGCAAACCTCTATTTGGAAGGAACAGGTTAGCTTATACAAAGGGAGACCTCCAGATCTGCTCAGAGGACCGAAGTTGCAGAGCAGGTCGGTGTATTTTCCCTTCATTTTGCGATCCTTGCAAAGACATTCCTTGCTGATAGATATTCAGCAAGGGCCTTTGAGACTGTTGTTTTCTTTCCTAGGTTCAAAGATTCCTTCAGTTCCTAATATAGATATCCTAGAAATTATCTGACATCCGTGAAAATCTGATATGTCCTGGTCAAATGCTGTCAGTTATAATTCCAGTTATCATATTAAAGCATTTCAAGTCGCAGCAGTGACCAGATTACATTGTCAATTTCTATTTAATCAGGTTTTAACCATGTCTTCTATGATTTCACACTGATGCCTTTACAGAAATACTGCTACTTCAAGATATATGGAATATACATTTTTTAAGCTTACCGATAATTTGTTTGTTTGTTTGTTTGTCTTCTGGTAAGCTGGTACCAGATGGAATTTAGTCTCCTCTCTAGGTTAAGAGAACAAAGTTTTCTTAGAATGCAATTTTTGATAACAGACTATGAGTTTCTTTACCTTTCATTGATTTATAATTGTTTTCATCATCTGTTTGTTTACTTCGGTAAAGCAAATAAGCCTTATTTAAGATTTTGGTACATGTAGGATGGACTAAGCTTTCCCCACTCTTGCAAGTTCCCTTAACCCTTCAGATTCTTCTCGTGGACAAAGATCTCACTTTCCTCCAGAGGGACAATCCAAGCTTTTTATTAGTTGATCTGCCCCTGACATCAGAGTCAATTTGAGCATGAGTTGGCCTATAATTTAGGCATGAAACTATGACTACATAAAGAAAAGGTGACTTTATGATTCAGGGATGGCCATGATATGCCTTGCACTTCAGAGAAAATGGGTTAAAATGATTTTTTTTCTTCAAAACTGCACAGCCAGTTCTTTCAGCATATGCAATTGAAAACATCTAGTCATTAGGTCAGTTTTCATTCCAATCCCAAAGAAAGGCAATGACAAAGAATATTCAAGCTGCTGCACAATTGCACTCATCTCACACACTAGTAAAGTAATGCTCAAAATTCTCCAAGTTCACATGAACTGTGAACTTCAAATGTCAGAGGGATTTAAAACATGCAGAGAAACAGAGATCAAACTGCCAACATCCACTGGATCATTGAAAAAGCAAAGAGTTCCAGAAAAAAGACATCTATTTCTGCTTTATTGACTATGCCACAAAGCCTTTGACTGTGTGGATCACAATAAACTGGGAAAATTCTGAAAGAGATGGGAATACCAGACCACCTGACCTGTCTCTTGAGAAACTGTATGCAGGTCAGGAAGAAACAGTTCGAACTGACATGGAACAACAGACTGGTTCTAAATAGGAAAAGGAATATGTCAAGGCAGTGTATTGTCACCCTGCTTATTTAACTTATATGCAGAGTACATCATGAGAAACACTGGCTGGAGGAAGCACACGCTGGAATCCAGATTGCTGGAGAAATATCAAGAATCTCAGATATGCAGATGACACCACCCTTATGGCAGAAAGTGAAGAAGAACTAAAGAGTCTCCTGATGAAAGTGAAAGAGAGAGAGTGAAAAAGTTAGCTTAAAGCTCAGCATTCAGAAAAACTAAAATCATTGCATCCAGTCTCATCACTTCATGCAAATAGATGGAACACATTGGAAACAGCAGCAGACTATTTGGGGGGCTTGGAAATCACTGCAGGTGATGGCTGCCTCCATGAACTTAAAACATATTTATGACTTGGAAGAAAAGTGATGACCAAACTAGACAGCATATTAAAAAGCCGAGACGTTGCTTTGCCACAAAGATCCATCCAGTCAAGCTATGGTTTTTCCATATGTCATGGATGGATATGAAAGATGTACTATAAAGAAAGTGACAGCTGAAAATAGATGCTTTTGAACTGTGGTGTTGAGAAGATGCTTGTAGGTCGCTTAGACTACAAGAGACGCAACCACTCCATCCTAAAGGAAATCAGGTCTGAATATACATTGGAAGGACTAATACTGAACCTGAAACTCCAATACTTTGGCCACTTGATGTGAGAGCTGACTCACTTGGAAGTTGCTTTGATTTGCCTGTGAAGTGTGGGAGCCCTCCCTGGGCAAAGGGCCTCAGGGGTCATTGCCACTGAATCACGACCTCCAAGCAAGCGCATTCCAGCTGTGTGACATTCAGGAAGCAGGAGACTGGGAAAACTATCTTCCTTAGAGGAAGGAAAGTCATCCACAGAGAGTGTGTTTTCAGGCCTCTCTTTGCAGCAAGTGTTTTGCTTCTCAGACATCAGAGCTGCAGGCTTGCTCTGAGGGCCTCAATTGCAGAGTCAGGGCTGTGTGTCTCACTGCACTTTCCAAGCATTGCAGACACATTCCTAGGTTGGAGCAGTGCTTCCCATGAGAAAGAAGCCTCGGGAGTGTGTCTGAGCGGGCTGAGTGCCATGCTAGGGTCACCTAGTCGAGGGCACCTTGCACATCCAATGGGCCCCAGGCGAGTAGCTATGGACCGGCCCTTCGGTTGAGATATCCCAAAGCAGGGAACAAAGCCAGCTCTGTCAGAAGGAGGAAAACAGCAATGGGATGGATTTTCAAGCAGTTGCTAAGTCACACCACGTTAGGGCTCCCGGGAAAGAAATGCAAATTTTGGCCTCTAGGCCCAGTATCCAGATGTGTGCACAGGATATTTTCCCACAGGATCAAGAATGTTCCAGACAGACCTAAGCTCACTAGCTCTCTCCTGCAGAGGAAATGAAATATTGTTGCTGAACCACGAAAAGATGCTGGGATTCTTGGCTTATGGAGGAGAAGAATTCAATCCAGGGCCCAAGACGAGGCTTGATTGCTCAGAGCTTTTGTGCAATAGAGTTTTAATTAAAGGATAAAGGAGATAGAGAAAGCTTCTGACAGAGACATCACAAGGGGCAGAAAACGTACCCCCTTGCTAGTGTTAGTAATGGAGTTATATACTCTCCAATAAGTTATGACGAACAAAAGAATGTCTGGAGGTTGTAAAGACTCACTAGACCTACT
>NW_017195060.1:0-9078 GCF_001704415.2 Capra hircus
TGCCCACATCCAGAGGAGCCCCGATTCGCGACTCCTAGCTCGAGAGGCGGGATCCTGTCCCTGCGTGGTCGGGAAAGAATTCCGGCGTTCCCGTCGCATCTCAAGAGGAGGCGCTCTCCACAGGAAAGGCGAGAGGAACTCCAGGGTCGTGCCACCATTCCCAGAGTCCCCCAGATGTCTCAGTCCATTCCAGGGAAATCTGTGTTCCCTGCACTGCTCGACTTTCAAGCCGAGGATCGACTCACACCACGGTGGCACGTGGGACAGCCCTGTGATAAAGCCTTGTGGGAAAGCCTCGTGGGAAAGCCTCGAGGGAAAGCCCCTGATCCTTGATCCACCTGAAGGAAGCGTGACACTGCTCCTAGAGCTCGGGAGGAAAGGGCACGTGCATGCCCACCTCGAGACGAGGAGTGACTCCCCTGGGTAGTCTCCAGACGTACCCCAAGATCCATGTCAGCACAGGAGAGGAATTCACAGGTCCGGCACCAACTCCACACAAGATATTAGGCCCCGGCATCGACGGGAGAGGAATCCCGAGAGGCCCCCGAGCAACTCGCATGGGGACTGGCCTTTCCTGCGGCCACCAGTACGGGTCCCTGAGGTCCCCGTCGTAAGTCGAGAGCCCTTGCCGCAACTCGAGAAAATCCAGGAGGTTCTCCCCTCCAGGCGAGATGTGCCCCATTTCCGCTGAGTCGTCTCGAGGCTAATCACATCTTACCTCTGGAACTACCAAAGGGTCCTTCACACCCTTGCTGCAACTCAAGAAGTTCCCCGACATACCCGTCTCCACTCGAGAGGAAGCACGAGAGTCCCGCCCACATCCAGAGGAGCCCCGTTCCTGCCTGCTATCTCGAGAGGAGGATCCTTTCCCTGCGTGGTGGGGAAAGAATTCCCGCGCGTTCCTGTCGCATCTCAAGAGGAGGCACTCTCCACAGGGAAAGGCGATAGGAAATCCAGGGTCGTGCCACCATTCCCCGAATCCCCCAGATGTCTCAGTCCATTCCAGGGAAACCTGTTTTCCCTGCACAGCTTCCACTTACAAGCCAAGGATCGACTCACACCACGGTGGCACGTGGGAGAGCCCTGTGGGAAAAGCTCGAGTGAAAGCCACAGAACCCTTGATCCACGCGAAGGGAAGCGCGACACTGCTGCTATAGCTCGGGAGGAAAGCGCACGTGCATGCCCCCACTGGAGACGAGGCTGACTCCCCTGGGGAGACTCCAGAAGTACCCCTGATCCATGTCGCACTGGAGAGGAATTGTCAGGTTCCGGCACCAACTCCACACAAGGACTTAAGCCCGGCATCGACGGGAGAGGAATCCCGAGAGGCCCGCGAGCATCTCGCATGGGGACTGGCCTTTCCTGAGGCCACCAGAGCGGGTCCCTGAGGTCCCCGTCGTAAGTCGAGAGCACCTGCCGCAACTCGAGAAAATCCAGGAGGTTCTCCCTCTAGGCGAGATGAGGCCCATTTCCAATGCGGCGTCTCGAGGCTAATCACACCAAACTCTGGAAATTCCACAAGGTTCTTCACACCCTTGCTGCAACTCAAGAAGTTCCCCAACATACCCGTCTCCACTCGAGAGGAAGCACGAGAGTCCCACCCACATCCAGAGGAGCCCGTTTCTGCCTGCTATCTCGAGAGGAGGGATCCTTTCCCTGCGTGGTCGGGAAAGAATTCCCGGCGTTCCCGTCGCATCTCAAGAGGAGGCGCTCTCCACAGGAAAGGCGAGAGGAACTCCAGGGTCGTGCCACCATTCCCAGAGTCCCCCAGATGTCTCAGTCCATTCAGGGAAACCTGTTTTCCCTGCACTGCCTCGACTTTCAAGCCGAGGATCGACTCACACCACGGTGGCACGTGGACAGCCCTGTGGGAAAGCCTCGTTGGAAACACTCGTGGGAAAGCCTCGAGGAAAGACACAGATCCCTTGATCCTCGCGAAGGGAAAGTGACACTGCTGCTACAGTTCGGGAGGAAAGCGCACGTGCATGCCCCCACTCGAGACGAGGACTGACTCCCTGGGAGACTCCACAAAGTACCCCAAGATCCATGTCAGCACTGGAGAGGAATCCTCAGGTTCCGGCATCCGACTCCACACAAGGTCTTAGCCCGGCATCGACGGGAGAGGAATCCCGAGAGGCCCCCGAGTAAACTAGCATGGGGACTGGCCTTTCCTGAGGCCACCAGAGCGGGTCCCTGAGGTCCCCGTCGTAAGTCGAGAGCACCTGCCGCAACTCGAGAAAATCCAGGAGGTTCTCATCTCCAGGCGAGATGAGGCCCATTTCCGCTGAGGCGTCTCGAGGCTAATCACACCTAAACTCTGGAACTTCCAAACGGTCTTCACACCCTTGCTGCAACTCAAGAAGTTCCCCGACATACCCGTCTCCACTCGAGAGGAAGCACGAGAGTCCCGCCACATCCAGAGTATCTCCGTTTCCGCCTACTAGCTCGAGAGGAGGGATCCTTTCCCTGAGGTCGGGAAGAATTCCGGCATTTCCCGTCGCATCTCAAGAGGAGGCGCTCTCCACAGGAAAGGCGAGAGGAACTCCAGGGTCGTGCCACCCCAGAGTCCCCAGATGTCTCAGTCCATTCAGGGAAACCTGTTTTCCCTGTACTGCCTCGACTTTCAAGCCTAGGATCGACTCACACCACGGTGGCACGTGGGACAGCCCTCCTGTGGGAAAGCCTCGTGGGAAAGCCTCGAGGGAAAGCCACAGATCCCTTGATCCACCGAAGGAAGCGTGACACTGCTGCTACAGCTCGGGAGGAAAAGGCACGTGCATGCCCCCACTCGAGACGAGGACTGACTCCCCTGGGAGACTCCAGATACCCCAAGATCCATGTCAGCACTGGAGAGGAATCCAGGTCCGGCACCAACTCCACACAAGGTATTAGGCCCCGGCATCGACGGGAGAGGAATCCGAGAGGCCCCCCGAGCAACTCGCATGGGGACTGGCCTTTCCTGAGGCCACCAGAGCGGGTCCCTGAGGTCCCCGTCGTAAGTCGAGAGCACCTGCCGCAACTCGAGAAAATCCAGGAGGTTCTCCCCTCCAGGCGAGATGAGGCCCATTTCCGCTGAGCGTCTCGAGCTAATCACACTTACCCTGGAACTTCCAAAGGGTCCTTCACACCGCTGCAACTCAAGAAGTTCCCCGACATACCCGTCTCACTCGAGAGGAAGCACGAGAGTCCGCCCACATCCAGAGGAGCCCGTTCCGCCTCCTAGCTCGAGAGGAGGGATCCTTTCCCTGCGTGGTCGGGAAAGAATTCCCGGCGTTCCCGCATCTCAAGAGGAGGCCTCCCACAGGAAAGGCGAGAGGAACTCCAGGGTCGTGCCACCATTCCCAGAGTCCCCCAGATGTCTCAGTCCATTCCAGGGAAACCTGTTTTCCCTGCACTGCCTCGACTTTCAAGCCGAGGATCGACTCACACCACGGTGGCACGTGGGAGAAGCCGTGGGGAAAGCCTCGTGGGAAAGCACAGAAAGCACTTGATCCACGCGAAGGGAAGCGAACACTGCTGCTACAGCTCGGGAGGAAAGCGCACGTGCATGCCCCCACTCGAGACGAGGGTGACTCCCCTGGGGAGTCTCCAGAAGTACCCCAATCCATGTCGGCACTGGAGAGGAATCCTCAGGTTCCGGCACCAACTCCACACAAGGTCTTAGCCCCGGCATCGACGGGAGAGGAATCCCGAGAGGCCCCCGAGCAACTCGCATGGGGACTGGCCTTTCCTGAGGCCACCAGAGCGGGTCCCTGAGGTCCCGTCGTAAGTCGAGAGCACCTGCCGCAACTCGAGAAAATCCAGGAGGTTCTCCCTCCAGCGAGATGAGGCCCATTTCCAATGCGGCGTCTCGAGGCTAATCACACCAAACCTCTGGAACTTCACAAGGTTCTTTCACACCCTTGCTGCAACTCAAGAAGTTCCCCGACATACCCGTCTCCACTCGAGAGGAAGCACGAGAGTCCCGCCCACATCCAGAGGAGCCCGTTTGCCTGCTATCTCGAGAGGAGGGATCCTTTCCCTGCTGGTCGGTCAAAATTCCGGCGTTCCGTCGCATCTCAAGAGGAGGCGCTCTCCACAGGAAAGGCGAGAGGAACTCCAGGGTCGTGCCACCATTCCCAGACTCCCCAGATGTCTCAGTCCATTCAGGGAAACCTGTTTTCCCTGAACTGCCTCGACTTTCAAGCCGAGGATCGACTCACACCAGGGTGGTACGTGGGACAGCCCTGTGGGAAAGCCTCGTTGGAAACACTCGTGGGAAGCCTCGAGGGAAAGCACAGATCCTTGATCCTCGCGAAGGGAAACGTGACACTGCTGCTACAGTTCGGGAGGAAAGCGCACGTGCATGCCCCCACTCGAGACGAGGTCTGACTCCACTGAGGAGACTCCACAAGTACCCCAAGATCCATGTCAGCACTGGAGAGGAATCCTCAGGTTCCGGCACACTCCACACAAGGTCTTAGGCCCTGGCATCGACGGGAGAGGAATCCCGAGAGGCCCCGAGTAACTAGCATGGGGACTGGCCTTTCCTGAGGCCACCAGAGCGGGTCCCTGAGGTCCCCGTCGTAAGTCGAGAGCACCTGCCGCAACTCGAAAAATCCAGGAGGTTCTCATCTCCAGGCGAGATGAGGCCCATTTCCGCTGAGGCGTCTCGAGGCTAATCACACCTAACTCTGGAACTTCCAAACGGTCTTCACACCCTTGCTGCAACTCAAGAAGTTCCCCGACATACCCGTCTCCACTCGAGAGGAAGCACGAGAGTCCCGCCCACATCCAGAGTATCTCCGTTTCCGCCTACTAGCTCGAGAGGAGGGATCCTTTCCCTGAGTGGTCGGGAAAGAATTCCGGCATTCCCGTCGCATCTCAAGAGGAGGCGCTCTCCTCAGGAAAGGCGAGAGGAACTCCAGGGTCGTGCCACCATTCCCAGAGTCCCCCAGATGTCTCAGTCCATTCAGGGAAACCTGTTTTCCCTGTACTGCCTCGACTTTCAAGCCGAGGATCGACTCACACCACGGTGGCACGTGGGACAGCCCTGTGGGAAAGCCTCGTGGGAAAGCCTCGTGAAAGCCTCAAGGAAAGCCACAGATCCCTTGTCCACGCCTTGGAATCGTTCACTGCTGCTACAGCTCGGGAGGAAAGCGCACGTGCATGCCCCTACTGGAGACGAGGACTGACTCCACTGGGGAGACTCCAGAAGTACCCCAAGATCCATGTCGGCACTGGAGAGGAATCGTCAGGTTCCGGCACAATTCCACACAAGGTCTTAGGGCCCGGCATCGACGGAGAGGAATCCCGAGAGGCCCCGAGCAACTCGCATGGGACTGGCCTTTCCTGAGGCCACCAGAGCGGGTCCCTGAGGTCCCGTCGTAAGTCGAGAGCACTGCCGCAACTCGAGAAAATCCAGGAGATTTCTTCCCTCCAGGCGAGATGAGCCCATTTCCGCTGAGGCGTCTCGAGCTAATCACACCTAACGTCTGAAACTTCCAAAGGGTCCTTCACACCCTTGCTGCAACTCAACAAGTTCCCCGACATACCCGTCTCCACTCGAGAGGATGCACGAGAGTTCTGCCCACATCCAGAGGAGCCCCGATTCCGACTCCTAGCTCGAGAGGCGGGATCCTTCCCTGCGTGGTCGGGAAAGAATTCCCGGCGTTCCCGTCGCATCTCAAGAGGAGGCGCTCTCCACAGGAAAGGCGAGAGAACTCCAGGGTCGTGCCACCATTCCCAGAGTCCCCCAGATGTCTCAGTCCATTCCAGGGAAATCTGTGTTCCCTGCACTGCCTCGACTTTCAAGCCGAGGATCGACTCACACCACGGTGGCACGTGGGACAGCCCTGTGATAAAGCCTTGTGGGAAAGCCTCGTGGGAAAGCCTCGAGGGAAAGCCCTGATCCCTTGATCCACTGAAGGAAGCGTGACACTGCTCCTAGAGCTTGGGAGGAAAGGGCACGTGCATGCCCCCACTCGAGACGAGGAGTGACTCCCCTGGGTAGTCTCCAGACGTACCCCAAGATCCATGTCAGCACAGGAGAGGAATCCACAGGTCCGGCACCAACTCCACACAAGATATTAGGCCCCGGCATCGACGGGAGAGGAATCCCGAGAGGCCCCCGAGCAACTCGCATGGGGACTGGCCTTTCCTGCGGCCACCAGTACGGGTCCCTGAGGTCCCCGTCGTAAGTCGAGAGCCCTTGCCGCAACTCGAGAAAATCCAGGAGGTTCTCCTCCAGGCGAGATGCCCCATTTCCGCTGAGTCGTCTCGAGGCTAATCACATCTTACCTCTGGAACTACCAAAGGGTCCTTCACACCCTTGCTGCAACTCAAGAAGTTCCCCGACATACCCGTCTCCACTCGAGAGGAAGCACGAGAGTCCCGCCCACATCCAGAGGAGCCCCGTTCCTGCCTGCTATCTCGAGAGGAGGGATCCTTTCCCTGCGTGGTGGGGAAAGAATTCCCCGCGTTCCTGTCGCATCTCAAGAGGAGGCACTCTCCACAGGAAAGGCGAGGAAATCCAGGGTCGTGCCACCATTCCCCGAATCCCCCAGATGTCTCAGTCCATTCCAGGGAAACCTGTTTTCCCTGCTGCTTCTTCAAGCCAAGGATCGACTCACACCACGGTGGCACGTGGGAGAGCCCTGTGGGAAAAGCTCGAGTGAAAGCCACAGAACCCTTGATCCACGCGAAGGGAACGCGACACTGCTGCTATAGCTCGGGAGGAAAGCGCACGTGCATGCCCCACTGGAGACGAGGGCTGACTCCCCTGGGGAGACTCCAGAAGTACCCCCTGATCCATGTCGGCACTGGAGAGGAATTGTCAGGTTCCGGCACAAACACTTAAGCCCCGGCATCGACGGGAGAGGAATCCCGAGAGGCCCGCGAGCATCTCGCATGGGACTGGCCTTTCCTGAGGCCACCAGAGCGGGTCCCTGAGGTCCCCGTCGTAAGTCGAGAGCACCTGCCGCAACTCGAGAAAATCCAGGAGGTTCTCCCCTCTAGGCGAGATGAGGCCCATTTCCAATGCGGCGTCTCGAGGCTAATCACACCAAACCTCTGGAAATTCCACAAGGTTCTTCACACCCTTGCTGCAACTCAAGAAGTTCCCCAACATACCCGTCTCCACTCGAGAGGAAGCACGAGAGTCCCACCCACATCCAGAGGAGCCCCGTTTCTGCCTCTATCTCGAGAGGAGGGATCCTTTCCCTGCCTGGTCGGTCAAGAATTCCCGGCGTTCCCGTCGCATCTCAAGAGGAGGCGCTCTCCACAGGAAAGGCGAGAGGAACTACAGGGTCGTGCCACATTCCAGACTCCCCAGATGTCTGAGTCCATTCAGGGAAACCTGTTTTCCCTGAACTGCCTCGACTTTCAAGCCGAGGATCGACTCACACCAGGGTGGTACGTGGGACAGCCCTGTGGGAAAGCCTCGTTGGAAACACTCGTGGGGAAGCTCGAGGGAAAGACACAGATCCTTGATCCTCGCGAAGGGAAACGTGACACTGCTGCTACAGTTCGGAGGAAAGCGCACGTGCATGCCCCACTCGAGACGAGGACTGACTCCACTGAGGAGACTCCACAAGTACCACAAGATCCATGTCAGCACTGGAGAGGAATCCTCAGGTTCCGGCATCGACTCCACACAAGGTCTTAGGCCCTGGCATCGACGGAGAGGAATCCCGAGAGGCCCCGAGTAACTAGCATGGGACTGGCCTTTCCTGAGGCCACCAGAGCGGGTCCCTGAGGTCCCCGTCGTAAGTCGAGAGCACCTGCCGCAACTCGAGAAAATCCAGGAGGTTCTCATCTCCAGGCGAGATGAGGCCCATTTCCGCTGAGGCGTCTCGAGGCTAATCACACCTAACCTCTGGAACTTCCAAACGGTCTTTCACACCCTTCCTGCAACTCAAGAAGTTCCCCGACATACCCGTCTCCACTCGAGAGAAGCACGAGAGTCCCACCCACATCAGAGTATCTCCGTTTCCGCCTACTAGCTCGAGAGGAGGGATCCTTTCCTGAGTGGTCGGGAAGAATTCCGGCATTCCGTCGCATCTCAAGAGGAGGCGCTCTCCTCAGGAAAGGCGAGAGGAACTCCAGGGTCGTGCCACCATTCCAGAGTCCCCAGATGTCTCAGTCCATTCAGGCAAACCTGTTTTCCCTGTACTGCCTCGACTTTCAAGCCTAGGATCGACTCACACCACGGTGGCACGTGGACAGCCCTGTGGGAAGCCTCGTGGAAAAGCCTCGTGGGAAAGCCTCAAGCGAAAGCCACAGATCCCTTGTCCACGCCTATGGAATCGTTACACTGCTGCTACAGCTCGGGAGGAAAGCGCACGTGCATGCCCCCACTGGAGACGAGGCTGACTCCCCTGGGAGACTCCAGAAGTACCCCAGATCATGTCGGCACTGGAGAGGAATCGTCAGGTTCTGGCAACAACTCCACACAAGGACTTAAGCCCCGGCATCGACGGGAGAGGAATCCCGAGGGCCCCCGAGCAACTCGCATGGGGACTGGCCTTTCCTGAGGCCACCAGAGCGGGTCCCTGAGGTCCCCGTCGTAAGTCGAGAGCACCTGCCGCAACTCGAGAAATCCAGGAGGTTCTCCCTCCAGGCGAGATGAAGCCCATTTCCGCTGAGGCGTCTCGAGTCTAATCACACCTAACGTCTCGAACAGCCAAAGGGTCTTTCACACCCTTGCTGCAACTCAAGAAGTTCCCCGACATACCCGTCTCCACTCGAGAGGATGCACGAGAGTCCCGCCCACATCCAGAGGAGCCCCCGTTTCCGCCTCCTAGCTCGAGAGGCGGGATCCTTTCCCTGAGTGGTCGGGAAAGAATTCCCGGCGTTCCCGTCGCATCTCAAGAGAGGCGCTCTCCACAGGAAAGGCGAGAGGAACTCCAGGGTCGTGCCACCATTCCCAGAGTCCCCCAGATGTTCTCAGTCCATTCCAGGGAAACTGTGTTCCCTGCACTGCCTCGACTTTCAAGCCAGGATCGACTCACACCACGGTGGCACGTGGGACAGCCCTGTGGAAAGCCTGTGGGAAAGCCTCGAGGGAAAGCCCCTGATCCTTGATCCACCTGAAAGGAA
>NW_017195061.1:0-9078 GCF_001704415.2 Capra hircus
ACGGGTATGTCGGGGAACTTCTTGAGTTGCAGCAAGGGTGTGAAGGACCCTTTGGAAGTTCCAGAGGTTAGGTGTATTAGACTCGAGACGCCTCAGCGGAAATGGGCCTCATCTCGGCCTGCAGGGGAGAACCTCCTCGATTTTCTCGAGTTTCAGCAGGTGCTCTCCAGTTACGACGGGACTTATGTAACCCGCTCTGGTCACTCAGGAAATGCCAGTCGACTTGGAGTTGCTAAGGGCCTCTCGGATTCCTCTCCGGTCGATGACGGGGCCTAAGACCTTGTTTAGTCGGTGCGCCGAACCTGAGGTTTCCTCTCCAGTGCAACATGGATCTTGGGGTACTACTGGAGTCTCCACAGGGGGAGTCATCTTCGTCTCCAATGGGGGCATGCGCGTGCGCTTTTCTCCCGAGCATTAGGAGCAGAGTCAATTTTTCCCGTTGGGTTGATCAAGGGGTTTCTGTTTTCCCTCGAGGCTTCCCACGAGGCTTTCCCAGGGCTGTCCCACGTGCCACCATCGTGTGTGTCGGTCCTCCGCGTGAACGTCGAGGCAGTGCAGGTAAACAAGTTCCTCTGGAAAGGACTGAGACATCTGGGGGACTCTTGGAATGGTGGAACGACCCTGGAGTTCCTCTCACCTTTTCTTGTGGAGCGTGCCTCCTCTTGAGATGCGACAGGTACGACAGGAATTCTTTCCCGGCCAATCAGGGAAAGGATCCCTCACTTGAGCTAGGAGGGGAATTGGGGCTCCTCTGGATGTGGGTGGTACCCTGGTGATTCCTATGTAGTGGCGACGGGTCTCTCGTGGAACTTCTTGAGTTGCAGCTAGGGTGTGAAGGACCCTTTGGAAGTTCCAGAGGTTAGGTGTGATTAGCCTCGAGACGTCTCAGTGGAAATGGGCTCATCTCGCCTGAAGGGGAGAATCTCCTTCATTTTTCTCGAGTTGCGGCAGGTGCTCTCGACTTACGACGGGACCTCAGGGACCCGTTCTGTTGGCCTTAGGAAAGCCAGTTCCCATGCGAGTTGCTAGGGCCTCTCGGGATTCCTCACCGCGATGCCGGGGCCCAAGACCTTGTGTGGAGTGGGGGCCAGAACCTGAGTATTCTCTCCAGTGCTGACATGGTTTTTGGGATACTTCTGAGTCTCCAAGGGGAATCAGTCTCGTCTCGAGTGGGGGCATGCGTGCTTCCTCCCGAGCTGTAGCAGCAGTGTCACGCTTCCCGTCGCGTGGATCAATGGATCTGTGGCTTTTCCTCTAGGCTTTTCCAGAGGCTTTCCCACGAGGCTTTCCCACAGGGCTGTGCCACCGTGGTGTGAGTCGATCCTCGCTGAAAGTTTAGGCACTCTGAAAAACAAGATCCCTGGAATGGACTGAGACATCTGGGACGCTTGAATGGTGGCACGACCTGGAGTTCCTCTCCCTTTCCTGTGGAGAGCGCCTCCCTTGAGATGCGACAGGAATGCCGGAAGTTTTTCCTGACTAAGCAGGGAAAGGATCCCTCCTCTCGAGCTAGGAGGCGGAAACGGGGCTCCTCTGGATGTGGGCGGGTCTCTGGTGCTTCCTCTCGTGTGGAGACGGGTATGTCGGGGAACTTCTTGAGTTGCAGCAAGGGTGTGAAGGACCCTTTGGAAGTTCCAGAGTTAGGTGTGATTAGACTCGAGACGCCTCAGCGGAAATGGGCCTCATCTCGCCTGCAGGGGAGAACCTCCTGGATTTTCTCGAGTTTCAGCAGGTGCTCTCCAGTTACGACCGGGACTTATGTAACCCGCTCTGGTCCACTCAGGAAATGCCAGTCGACTTGCGAGTTGCTAAGGGGCCTCTCGGGATTCCTCTCCGGTCGATGACGGGGCCTAAGACCTTGTTTGGAGTCGGTGCCCGAACCTGAGGTTTCCTCTCCAGTGCTAACATGGATCTTGGGGTACTACTGGAGTCTCCACAGGGGAGTCATCTTCGTCTCCAATGGGGCATGCGCGTGCGCTTTTCTCCCGAGCATTAGGAGCAGAGTCAATTTTCCCGTTGGGTTGATCAAGGGTTTCTTGTTTCCCTCGAGGCTTTCCCACGAGGCTTTCCCACAGGGCTGTCCCACGTGCCACCATCGTGTGTGTCGGTCCTCCGCGTGAACGTCGAGGCAGTGCAGGGTAAACAAGTTCCTCTGGAAAGGACTGAGACATCTGGGGGACTCTTGGAATGGTGGAACGACCCTGGAGTTCCTCTCACCTTTCTTGTGGAGCGTGCCTCCTCTTGAGATGCGACAGGTACGACAGGAATTCTTTCCCGGCCAATCAGGGAAAGGATCCCTCACATTGAGCTAGGAGGGGGAATTGGGGCTCCTCTGGATGTGGGTGGTACCCTGGTGATTCCTATGTAGTGGCGACGGGTCTCTCGTGGAACTTCTTGAGTTGCAGCTATGGTGTGAAGGACCCTTTGGAAGTTCCAGAGGTTAGGTGTGATTAGCCTCGAGACGTCTCAGTGGAAATGGGGCTTCATCTCGCCTGAAGGGAGAATCTCCTTCATTTTCTCGAGTTGTGGCAGGTGCTCTCGACTTACGACGGGGACCTCAGGGACCCGTTCTGTTGGCCTTAGGAAAGACCAGTTCCCATGTGAGTTGCTAGAGGGCCTCTCGGGATTCCTCACCGGTAGATGCCGGGGCCCAAGACCTTGTGTGGAGTGGGGCCAGAACCTGAGTATTCCTCTCCAGTGCTGACATGTTTTTGGATACTTCTGAAGTCTCCCAAGGGGAATCAGTCCTCGTCTCGAGTGGGGGCATGCGCATGCCCCTTCCTCCCGAGCTGTAGCAGCCAGTGTCATGCTTCCCGTCGCCGTGGATCAATGGATCTGTGGCTTTTCCTCTAGGCTTTTCCTAGAGGCTTTCCCACCGAGGCTTTCCCACAGGGCTGTCCCCCGTGCCACCGTGGTGTGAGGCGATCCTCGGCATGAAAGTTTAGGCACTCTGTAAAAACAAGATCCTCTGGAATGGACTGAGACATCTGGGGACGCTTGAAATGGTGGCACGACCATGGAGTTCCTCTCTCCCTTCCTGTGGAGAGCGCCTCCACCTGAGATGCGACGGAATGCCGGAAGTTCTTTCCCGACCAAGCAGGGAAAGGATCCCTCATCTCTAGCTAGGAGGATGAAACGGGGCTACTCTGGATGTGGGCAGGACCCTCGTGTTTCCTCTCGAGTGGAGATGGGAATGTCGGGGAACTTCTTGAGTTGCAGCAAGGGTGTGAAGGACCCTTTGGAAGTTCCAGAGATTAGATGTAATTAGCCTCGAGACACCTCATTGGAAATGGGCTCATCTCGCCTGGAGGGGAGAACCTCCTGGATTTTCTCGAGTTGCGGCAGGTGCTCCCGACTTACGATGGGACGTCAGGGACCCGCTCTGGTGGCTTCATCAAAGGCCAGTCCCCATGCCAGATGCCGGGGGGCTTCTCTTGATAACTCTCCTGTTGATGCCCGGGCCCGAACAACTTGTGTGGTTCGGGGCCGGAACCTGAGGTTTCCTCTGCAGTGCTGACATGGATATTGGGGGCTCTTCTGGAGTCTCCCCTGGAGAGTCAATCCTCCTCTCAAGTGAGGGCACGCACGTGTGCTTTCCTCCCGAGCTGTAGCAGCAGGGTCACGCTTCCCGTCGTGTGGATCAAGGGATCTGTGGCTTTCCCCGAGGCTTTCCCACGAGGCTTTCTCACAGGGCTTTCCCTCGTGCCACCGTGGTGTGAGTTGATCCTCAGCGTGAAAGTCGAGGCAGTGCAGGGAAAACAGGTTCCTCTGGATTGGACTGATGCTGGGAGCCAGTATGAGGACTCCCGTCCGTGATAACGTCATGAGGAAGAAAACTGACATAGGCATGGTGTGTTCAGACTTCAGGGACCCCTCTGGAAGTTCCTACGCACATACCCCAACAAAAATCTGCCGGCTTTTTTGCTCTGGCTTTTCCACTCTTCTGACATTTTCTGGAAAAAGTCAATTCAGGGCTTTAGTCTTCAGCATTTGAAAGAGTGTTTCAATCCAAAAAACCCCTCTGAATGCTTTCTAGCCTGCCTGCAGGACTCGTACAGCTGGGCATGTGATTGTTTGAGGCCTCCTTTCCCCAGGAGGCACAGGAAGCTTAAAGCATCCTAGGAATGTAGGGGCATCCGAGGAGTCAAAATCTTTATAATAGGACTGATTAAAAGTTTCATTTTTTGGGTCAATGCTTGCTGCTAAATTTTCATATCCTTTATTTTTAGATAGAGTTGGTATATTAAAAAAACAAGTAGTAGACCTGGTATTAGGAACATTAGATCTTTGAGTTAAGTACCTTCTTTGTTTATAACCCACTGCACCTTTGTTTTATAGAGATGTAACTTTAATGCTTTAAGGAAATGCAGATTAAAGAAAAACACTTCAGAGGAAACAAAATTAACATTCATTAAGGAAGAGAGCCAAAAAGTGTTTAACAAGCCTCTTGGCCAGAAGATAATGTAAATCACCAGAGACCTTTTGTATACAAAATGATGTACAGAAAGAGTCTGGGGTGCAAACGCTACATAATTTTGTGTTACCCATTGAACTCCATGTTTTATCAAAAGTATAAAAGGCTTTATGAACAATAAAGGATGGGGCCAGTTTCTCGGACCCAGTTTCTCGAACTAGTCTCTCGGCCTGGTTTCTTGAGACTCAGGCTCCCCCCGTGTCTTTTTCTCTCTTTCTTCTTCTCTCCCTTTTCCTTCTCTCTGCTTTTTACTTTAACTTCAGGGCTGAATCTCCACCAGGGGCGCGGAGGCTCGCCAGGTCTACTTACTTGCCTGGCTGTTAAGACCTGCACGAAAGGGAGCTTAAGGTGAGGCACCCTTAGATATACAAGCAGGGGCTGGTGGCCCAACGTAGATGGTGAAAATTCTTTGTCTGGAATTTTATTGGCCTTCCACGTAAACCAAGATATTCAGCCCTTTTCCTCCAGTTAATCTTCTTACTACACTATAATTTCTTAATCTAATCTTACATTAATAAATAAAAAAGACTTTCCACGACAACGCCGTCCATCCGTCGAATTCCCTGGATCCAGCGGGGCTGGACCCCGGCAGACTGAGATATCTGGGGGACTCTTGGAATGGGCATGACCCTGGAGTTCCTCCGCCTTTCCTGTGGAGAGCGCCTCCTCATGAGATGCGACGGGAACACCGGGAATTCTTTCCCGAACATGCAGGGAAAGGATACCTGACCTCGAGGTATGAGGCGGAAACGGGGCTCCTCTGGATGTGGGCGGGATTCTCGTGCTTCCTCTCGAGTGGAGTCAGGTATGTCGGGGAACTTCTTGAGTTGCAGCAAGGGTGTGAAGGACCCTTTGGAAGTTCCAGATGTTAGGTATGGTTAGCCTCGAGACGCCTCAGAGGAAAAGGGCCTCATCTCGCCTGGAGGGGAGAACCTCCTGGATTTTCTCGAGTTGCGGCAGGTGCTCTTGACTTACTACGGGGACCTCAGGGACCGCTCTGGTGGCCTCAGGAAAGGCCAGTCCCCATGCGAGTTGCTCTGGGGCCTCTCGGGATTCCTCTCCCGTCGATGCCGGGGCCTAAGACCCTGTGTGGAGTCGGTGCCGGAACCTGAGGTTTCCTCTCCAGTGCTGACATGGATCTTGGGGTACTTCTGAAGTCTCCCCAGGGAGTTAGTCGTCGTCTTGTGTGGGGGCATGAACGTGCGCTTTCCTCCCGAGCTGTAGCAGCAGTGCAACGCTTCCCTTCGCGTGGATCAAGGGATCTGTGGCTTTCCCTCGAGGCTTTCCCACGAGGCTTTCCCACAGTGCTGTCCCACGTGCCATCGTGGTGTGAGTCGATCCTCGGCTAGAAATTCGAGGCAGTGCAGGGAAATCAGGTTTCCCTGAAATGGACTAAGACATCTGGGGACTCTGGGAATGGTGGCACGACCCTGGAGTTCCTCTCGCCTTTCCTGTGGAGAGCGCCTCCTCTTGAGATGCGACAGGAACGCCCGGAATTCTTTCCCGACCACGCAGGGAAAGGATCCCTCCTCTCGAGCTAGAGGCGGAAACGGGGCTCCTCTGGATGTGGGCGGTCTCTGGTGCTTCCTCTCGAGTGGAGACGGGTATGTCGGGGAACTTCTTGAGTTGCAGCAAGGGTGTGAAGGGTCCTTTGGAAGTTCCAAAGGTTAGGTGTGATTAGCCTCGAGACGCCTCAGCGGAAATGGGCCTCATCTCGCCTGGAGGGGAGAACCTCCTGGATTTCTCAAGTTGCGGCAGGTGCTCTCGACTTACGACGGGACCTCAGGGACCCGCTCTGGTGGCCTCAGGAAAGGCCAGTCCCCATGCGAGTTGCTCGGGGGCCTCTCGGGATTTTCTCCCGTCGATGCCGGGGCCTAAAACCTTGTGTGGAGACGGTGCCGGAACCTGAGGATTCCTCTCCAGTGCTGACATGGATCTTGGGGTATTTCTGGAGTCTCCCCAGGGGAGTCAGTCCTCGTCTCGAGTGGGGGCATGCACGTGCGCTTTCCTCCCGAGCTGTAGCAGCAGTGTCACGCTTCCCTTCGCCTGGATCAAGGGATCTGTGCCTTTCCCTTGAGGCTCTCCCACGGGCTTTCCCAGAAGGCTTTCTCACAGGGCTGTCCCACGTGCCACCATCGTGTGAGTCGTCCTTGAAACGTCGAGGCAGTGCAGGGAAACAAGTTCCCTGGAAAGGACTGAGACATCTGGGGACTCTTGGAATGGTGGGAACGACCCTGGAGTTCCTCTCACCTTTCTTGTGGAGCGCCTCCTCTTGAGATGCGACAGGAACGACAGGAATTTTTTCCCGACCAATCAGGGAAAGGATCCCTCCTCTCGAGCTAGGAGGCGGAATTGGGGCTCCTCTGGATGTGGGCGGTCCCTGGTGCTTCCTATCGAGTGGAGACGGGTCGGAACCTCTTGAGTTGCAGCAAGGGTGTGAAGGACCCTTTGGAAGTTCCAGAGGTTAGGTGTGATTAGCCTTGAGACGCCTCAGCGGAAATGGGCCTCATCTCGCCTGGAGGGAGAACCTGGATTTTCTAGTTGCGGCAGGTGCTCTCGACTTACGACGGGGACCTCAGGGACCCGCTCTGTGGCCTCAGGAAAGGCCAGGCCCCATGCGAGTTGCTCGGGGGCCTCTCGGGATTCCTCTCCCTTCGATGCCGGGGCCTAAGACCTTGTGTGGAGTCGGTGCCGGAACCTGAGGATTCCTCTCCAGTGTGACATGGATCTTGGGTACTTCTGGAGTCTCCCCAGGGGAGTTAGTCTCGTCTCGTGTGGGGGCATGAACGTGCGCTTTCCTCCCGAGCTGTAGCAGCAGTGTCACGCTTCCCTTGCATGGATCAAGGGATCTGTGGCTTTCCCTCGTGCTTTTCCACGAGGCTTTCCCACAGGGCTTTTCTGTGCCACCGTGGTGTGAGTCGATCCTCGGCTTGAAAGTTCGAGGCAGTGCAGGAAACAGTTTTCCCTGAATGGACTGAGACATCTGGGGGACTCTGGAATGGTGGCACGACCCTGGAGTTCCTCTCGCCTTTCCTGTGGAGAGCGCCTCCTCTTGAGATGCGCCAGGAACGCCAGGAATTCTTTCCTGTCTACGCAGGGAAAGGATCCCTCCTCTCGAGCTAGGAGGCGGAAACGGGGCTCCTCTGGATGTGGGCGGGTCTCTGGTGCTTCCTCTCGTGTGGAGACGGGTATGTCGGTGAACTTCTTGAGTTGCAGCAAGGGTGTGATGGACCCTTTGGAAGTTCCAGAGGTTAGGTGTGATTAGACTCGAGACGCCTCAGCGGAAATGGGCCTCATCTCGCCTGCAGGGGAGAACCTCCTGGATTTTCTCGAGTTTCAGCAGGTGCTCTCCAGTTACGACCGGGACTTATGTAACCCGCTCTGGTCCACTCAGGAAATGCCAGTCGACTTGCGAGTTGCTAAGGGGCCTCTCGGGATTCCTCTCCGGTCGATGACGGGGCCTAAGACCTTGTTTGGAGTCGGTGCCCGAACCTGAGGTTTCCTCTCCAGTGCTAACATGGATCTTGGGGTACTACTGGAGTCTCCACAGGGGAGTCATCTTCGTCTCCAATGGGGGCATGCGCCGTGCGCTTTTCTCCGAGCATTAGGAGCAGAGTCAATTTTCCCGTTGGGTTGATCAAGGGGTTTCTTGTTTTCCCTCGAGGCTTTCCACGAGGCTTTCCCACAGGGCTGTCCCACGTGCCACCATCGTGTGTGTCGGTCCTCCGCGTGAACGTCGAGGCAGTGCAGGGTAAACAAGTTCCTCTGGAAAGGACTGAGACATCTGGGGGGGACTCTTGGAATGGTGGAACGACCCTGGAGTTCCTCTCACCTTTCTTGTGGAGCGTGCCTCCTCTTGAGATGCGACAGGTACGACAGGAATTCTTTCCCGGCCAATCAGGGAAAGGATCCCTCACATTGAGCTAGGAGGGGGAATTGGGGCTCCTCTGGATGTGGGTGGTACCCTGGTGATTCCTATGTAGTGGCGACGGGTCTCTCGTGGAACTTCTTGAGTTGCAGCTATGGTGTGAAGGACCCTTTGGAAGTTCCAGAGGTTAGGTGTGATTAGCCTCGAGACGTCTCAGTGGAAATGGGCTTCATCTCGCCTGAAGGGGAGAATCTCCTTCATTTTCTCGAGTTGTGGCAGGTGCTCTCGACTTACGACGGGGACCTCAGGGGACCCGTTCTGTTGGCCTTAGGAAAGACCAGTTCCCATGTGAGTTGCTAGAGGGCCTCTCGGGATTCCTCACCGGTAGATGCCGGGGCCCAAGACCTTGTGTGGAGTGGGGGCCAGAACCTGAGTATTCCTCTCCAGTGCTGACATGTTTTTTGGATACTTCTGAAGTCTCCCAAGGGGAATCAGTCCTCGTCTCGAGTGGGGGCATGCGCATGCCCTTCCTCCCGAGCTGTAGCAGCAGTGTCATGCTTCCCGTCGCGTGGATCAATGGATCTGTGGCTTTTCCTCTAGGCTTTTCCTAGAGGCTTTCCCACGAGGCTTTCCCACAAGGGCTGTCCCCCGTGCCACCGTGGTGTGAGGCGATCCTCGGCATGAAAGTTTAGGCACTCTGTAAAAACAAGATCCTCTGGAATGGACTGAGACATCT
>NW_017195062.1:0-9077 GCF_001704415.2 Capra hircus
CAGGGAACTTCTTGAGTTGCAGCAAGGGTGTGAAGGACCCTTTGAAGTTCCATAGGTTAGGTGTGATTAGCCTCGAGACGCCTCTGGGAAATGGGCCTCATCTGGAGGGGAGTACTTCCTGAATTTTCTCGAGTTGTGGCAGGCGCTCTCGACTTACGACGGGACCTCAGGACCCGCTCTGGTGGCCTCAGGAAAGGCCAGTCCACATGAGAGTTGATTGGGGGCCTCTCGGGATTCCTCTCTCGTCGATGCCAGGGCCTAAGATCTTGTATGGAGTCCGTGCCGGAACCTGAGCATTCCTCTCCAGTGCAGACATGGATCCTGGGGTACTTCTGGAGTCTCCCCAGGGGGAGTCAGTCCTCGTCTCGAGCGGGGGCATGCACGTGCGCTTTCCTCCCGAGCTGTAGCACAAGTGTCACGCTTCCCTTCGCGTGGATCAAGAGATCTGTGGCTTTCCTTTGAGGGCTTTCCCACGAGGCTTTCCCACGAGGCTTTTCACAGGGCTGTCCCACGATGCCACCGTGGTGTGAGTCTATCCTCGGCTTTAAAGTCGAGGCAGTGCAGGGAAAACAGGTTTCCCTGGAATGGACTGAGACATCTGGGGGACTCTGGGAATGGTGTCACGACCCTGGAGTTCCTCTCGCCTTTCCTGTGGAGAGCGTCTCCTCTTGTGATGCGACGGGAACGCCGGGAATTCTTTCCCGAACACGCAGGGAAAGGATCCCCTCCTCTCGAGCTAGGAGGCGGAAACGGGGTTCCTCTGGATGTGGGCAGAACTCTCCTGCTTTCTCTCGAGTGGAGACGGGTATGTCGGGAAACTTCCTGAGTTGCATCAAGGGTGCGAAGGACGTTTTGGAAGCTCCAGAGGTTAGGTGTGATTAGCCTCGAGACGCCTCAGCGGAAATGGGCCTCTTCTCGCCTGGAGGGGAGAACCTCCTGGATTTTTCTCGAGTTGCAGCAGGTGCTCTCGACTTACGACGAGGACCTCAGGGACCCGCTCTGGTGACCTCAGGAAAGGCCAGTCCCCATGCGAGTTGCTTGGGGGCCTCTCGGGATTCCTCTCCTGTCGATGCCAGGGCCTAAGATCTTGTATGAGTCGGTGCCGGAACCTGAGCATTCCTCTCCAGTGCAGACATGGATCCTGGGTTACTTCTGGAGTCTCCCCAGGGGAGTCAGTCCTCGTCTCGAGTGGGGCATGCACGTGCGCTTTCCTCCCGAGCTGTAGCAGCAGTGTCACGCTTCCCTTCGCGTGGATCAAGAGATATGTTGCTTTCCCTAGAGGCTTTCCCACGAGGCTTTCCCATGAGGCTTTCCACAAGGCTGTCCCACGTGCCACCGTGCTGTGAATCGACCCTCGGCTTGAAAGTCGAGACAGTGCAGGGAAAACAGTATCCCTGGAATGGACTGAGACATCTGCGGGACTCTGGGAATGGTGGCACGACCCTGGAGTTCCTCTCGCCTATCCTGTGAGAGCGCCTCCTCTTGAGATGCGACGGGAACGTCCGGGAATCCTTTCCCGACCACGCAGGGAAAGGATCCCATCCTCTCGAGCTAGGAGGCGGAAACGGGGCTCCTCTGGATGTGGGCGGGACTCTCATACTTCCTCTCGAGTGGAGACGGGTATATCGGGGAACTTGTTGGGTTACAGCAAGGGTGTGAAGGACCCTTTGGAAGTTCCAGAGGTTAGGTGTGATTAGGCCTCGCGGCGCCTCAGCGGAAATGGGCCTCATCTCGCCTGGAGGGGCGAACCTCCTGGATTTTCTCGAGTTGCGGCAGGTGCTCTCGACTTACGACGGGGACATCAGGGACCCGCTCTGGTGGCCTCAGGAAAGGCCAGTCCCCATGCGAGTAATTCGGGGGCCTCTAGGGCCTCCTCTCCGTCGATGCCGGGGCCTAAGACCTTGTGTAGAGTCGGTAGCCGGAACCTGAGCATTCCTCTCCAGTGCTGACATGGATTTTGGGGGTACTTTTGGAGTCTCCCTAGGGGAGTCAGTCCTCGTCTCGTTTGGGGGCATGCAAGTGCGCTTTCCTCCCGAGATGGGGCAGCAGTGTCATGTTTCCCGTCGAGTGGATCAAGGAATCAGTGGCTTTTCCTCGAGTCTTTTCCACAAGGCTTTCCCACGAGGCTTTTCCACAGGGCTGTCCCACGTGCCAACGTGGTGTGAGTCGATCCTCGGCTTGAAACTCGAGGCAGTGCAGGGAATACAGGTTTCCCTGGAATGGACTGAGACCTCTGGGGGACTATCAGATTGGTGGCACACCCTGGAGTTCCGCTCGCCTTTCCTGTGGAGAGGACCTCCTCTTCAGATGCGACGCGAACGCCGGGAATTCTTTCCCGAGAACACAGGGAAAGGATCCCTCCTCTCGAGCTAGGAGGCGGAAACGGGGCTCCTCTAGATGTGGGCGGGAATCTCGTGCTTCCTCTCGAGTGGAGACGGGTATGTCAGGGAACTTCTTGAGTTGCAGCAAGGGTGTGAAGGACCCTTTGGAAGTTCCATAGGTTAGGTGTGATTAGCCTCGAGACGCCTCTGGGAAATGGGCCTCATCTCGCCTGGAGGGGAGTACTTCCTGAATTTTCTCGAGTTGTGGCAGGCGCTCTCGACTTACGACGGGGACCTCAGGGACCCGCTCTGGTGGCCTCACGAAAGGCCAGTCCACATGCGAGTTGATTGGGGGCCTCTCGGGATTCCTCTCTCGTCGATGCCAGGGCCTAAGATCTTGTATGGAGTCCGTGCCGGAACCTGAGCATTCCTCTCCAGTGCAGACATGGATCCTGGGGTACTTCTGGAGTCTCCCCAGGGGAGTCAGTCCTCGTCTCGAGCGGGGGCATGCACGTGCGCTTTCCTCCCGAGCTGTAGCACAAGTGTCACGCTTCCCTTCGCGTGGATCAAGAGATCTGTGGCTTTCCCTTGAGGCTTTCCCACGAGGCTTTCCCACGAGGCTTTCTCACAGGGCTGTCCCACGATGCCACCGTGGTGTGAGTCGATCCTCGGCTTTAAAGTCGAGGCAGTGCAGGGAAAACAGGTTTCCCTGGAATGGACTGAGACATCTGGGGGACTCTGGGAATGGTTGCACGACCCTGGAGTTCCTCTGGCCTTCCCTGTGGAGAGCGTCTCCTCTTGTGATGCGACGGGAACGCCGGGAATTCTTTCCCGAACACGCAGGGAAAGGATCCCTCCTCTCGAGCTAGGAGGCGGAAACGGGGCTCCTCTGGATGTGGGCAGAACTCTCCTGCTTCCTCTCGAGTGGAGACGGGTATGTCGGGAAACTTCCTGAGTTGCATCAAGGGTGCGAAGGACCTTTTGGAAGCTCCAGAGGTTAGGTGTGATTAGCCTCGAGATGCCTCAGCGGAAATGGCACTCATCTCGCCTGGAGGGGAGAACCTCCTGGATGTTCTCGAGTTGCGGCAGGTGCTCTCGAATTTCGACGGGGACCTCAGGGACCCATTCTGGTGGCCTCAGGGAAAGGCCATTCCCCATGGGAGTTGCTCGGGGGACTCTTGGGATTTCTCTCCCGTCGATGCTGCGGCCTAAGACCTCGTGTGGAGTCGGTGCCAGAACCTGAGGATTCCTCTCCAGTGCTGACATGGATCTTGGGGTACTTCTGTAGTCTCCCCAGGAGACTCAGTCCTCGTCTCGAGTGGGGGCATGCACGTGCGCTTTCCTCCCGAACTGTAGCAGCAGTGTCACGCTTCCCATCGCGTGGATCAAGGGATCTGTGGCTTTCCCTCGAGGCTTTCCCACGAGGCTTTCCCACGAGGCTTTCCCACAGGGCTGCCCCACGTGCCACCGTGGTGTGAGTCGATCCTCGGCTTGAAAGTCGACGCAGTGCAGGGAAAACAGGTTTCCCTGGAATGGACTGAGACACCTGGTTGTCTCTGGGAATGGTGTCACGACCCTGGAGTTCCTCTCGCCTTTCCTGTGGAGAGCGCCTCCTCTTGAGATGCGACGGGAACGCCGGGAATTCTTTCCCGACCACGCAGGGAAAGGATCCCTCATCTCAGGCTAGGAGTCGGAAACGGGGCTCCTCTGGATGTGGGCGGGACTCTCGTGCTTCCTCTCAAGTGGAGACGGGTATGTCGGGGAACTTCTTGAGTTGCAGCAAGGGTGTGAAGAACCCTTTGGAAGTTCCAGAGGTTAGGTGTGATTAGCCTCGAGACGCCTCAGCGGAAATGGGCCTCATCTCGCCTGGAGGGGAGAACCTCCTGGATTTTCTCGAGTTGCAGCAGGTGCTCTCGACTTACTACGGGGACCTCAGGGACCCGCTCTGGTGGCCTCAGGAAAGGCCAGTCCCCATGCGAGTTGCTCGGGGGCCTCTCGGGATTCCTCTCCCGTCTATGCCGGGGCATAAGATCTTGTGTGGAGTCGGTGCCGGAACCTTAGCATTCCTCTCCAGTGCTGACATGGATCTAGGGGTTCTTCTGTAGTCTCCCCAGTGGAGTCAGTCCTCGACTCGAGTGGGGGCATGCACATGCGCTTTCCCCTCGAACTGTAGCAGCAGTGTCACGCTTCCCTTCGCGGGGATCAAGGGATCTGTGGCTTTCCCTCGAGGCTTTCCAACGAGGCTTTCCCACAGGGCTGTCCCACGTGCCACCGTGGTGTGAGTCGATCTTCGCTTGAAAGTCGAGGCAGTGCAGGGAAAGCAGGTTTCCCTGGAATGGACTGAGACATCCTGGGGACTCTGGGAATGTGGAACGACCCTGGAGTTCCTCTCGCCTTTCCTGTGGAGAGCGCCTCCTCTTGAGATGCGACGGAAACGCCAGGAATTGTTTCCCGACCACGCAGGGAAAGGATCCCTCCTCTCGAGCTAGGAGGCGGAAACGGGGCTCCTCTGGATGTGGGCGGGACTCTCGTGCTTCCTCTCGAGTGTAGACGGGTATGTCGGGGATCTTCTTGAGTTGCAGCAAGGGTGTGAAGTCGCTTTGGGAGCTCCAAAGGTTAGGTGTGATTAGCCTCGAAATGCCTCAGCGGAAATGGCACTCATCTCGCCTGGAGGGGAGAACCTCCTGGATGTTCTCGAGTTGCGGCAGGTGCTCTCGACTTACGACTGGGACCTCAGGGACCCACTCTGGTGGGCTCTGGAAAGGCCAGTCCCCATGCGAGTTGTTCGGGGGCCTCTCGGGATTCCTCTCCCGTCGATGCCGGGGCCTAAGATCTTGTGTGGAGCCGGTGCCGGAACCTGAGTATTCCTCTCCAGTGCTGACGTGGATCTGGGGGGACTTCTGGAGTCTCCCCAGTAGAGTCAGTCCTCCTCTCGAGTGGGGGCATGCACGTGCGCTTTCCTTCCGAGCTGTAGCAGCAGTGTCATGCTTCCCTTCGCGTGGATCAAGGGATCTGTGGCTTTCCCTCGAGGCTTTCCCACGAGGCTTTCCCACGAGGCTTTCCCACAGGGCTGTCCCACGTGTCACCATGGTGTGAGTCGATCCTCGGCTTGAAAGTCGACGCAGTGCAGGGAAAACAGGTTTTCCTGGAATCGACAGAGACATCTGGGGGACTCTGGGAATGGCGGCATGACCCTGGAGTTCCTCTCGCCTTTCCTGTGGAGAGCGCCTCCTCTTGGAATGCGACGGGAGGGCCGGGAATTCTTTCCCGACCACGCAGGGAAAGGATCCCTCCTCTATGAGCTAGGAGGCGGAAACGGGGCTCCTCTGGATGTGGGCGGGACTCTCGTGCTTCGTCTCGAGTGGAGACGGGTATGTCGGGGAACTTCTTGAGTTGCAGCAAGGGTGTGAAGGACCCGTTGGAAGTTCCAGAGGTTAGGTGTGACTAGCCTCGAGACGCCTCAGCGGAAATGGGCCTCATCTCGCCTGGAGGGGAGAACCTCCTGGATTTTCTCGAGTTGCGGCAGGTGCTCTCGACTTACGACGGGGACCTCAGGGACCCGCTCTGGTGGCCTCAGGAAAGGCCAGTCCCCATGCGAGTTGCTCGGGGGCCTCTCGGGATTCCTCTCCCATCGATGCTGGGGCCTAAGACCTTGTGTGGAGTCAGTTCCGGAACCTGAGGATTCCTCTCCAGTGCTGACATGGATCTTGGGGTACTTCTGGAGTCTCCCCAGGGGAGTCAGTCCTCTACTCGAGTGGGGGCATCCACGTGCGCTTTCACCCGAGCTGTAGCAGCGGTATCCCGCTTCCCTTCGCGTGGATCAAGGGATCCGTGGCTTTCCATCGAGGCTTTCCCACGAGGCTTTCCCACGAGTCTTAACCACAGGGCTGTCCCACGTGTCATCGTGCTGTGGGTCGATCCTCGGCTTGAAATTCGAGGCAGTGCAGGGAAAACAGGTTTCCCTGGAATGGACCTAGACATCTGGGGGACTCTGGGAATGGTGGCACGACCCTGGAGTTCCTCTCGCCTTTCCTGTGGAGCCCACCTCCTCTTGAGATGCGAGGAGAACGCCGGGAATTCTTTCCCGAACACGCAGGGAAAGGATCCCTCCTCTCAAGCTATGAGGCGGAAACGGGGCCCCTCTGGATGTTTACGGTACTCTCGTGCTTCCTCTTGAGTGGAGACGGGTATGTCAGGGAACTTCTTGAGTTGCAGCAAGGGTGTGAAAGAACCTTTGGAGTTCCAGAGGTTAGGTGTGATTAGCCTCGAGACGCCTCAGCAGAAATGGGCCTCATCACACCTGGAGGGGAGAACCTCCTGGATTTTCTCGAGTTGCGGCAGGTGCTCTCGAATTACGACGGGGACCTCAGGGACCCTCTCTGGTGGCCTCAGGAAAGGCCAGTCCCCATGCGAGTTGCTCCGGGGCCTCTCGGGATTCCTCTCCCGTCGATGAAGGGGCCTAAGACCTTTTGTGGAGTCGTTGCCGGAACGTGAGGATTCCTCTCCAGTGCTGACATGGATCTTGGAGTACTTCTGGAGTCTCCCCAGGGGAGTCAGTCCTCGTCTCGAGTGGGGGCAGGCACGTGCGCTTTCCTCCCGAGCTGTAGCAGCAGTGTCACGCTTCCCTTCGCGTGGATCAAGGGATCTGTGGCTTTCCCACGAGGCTTTCCCACAGGGCTGTCCCACGTGCCACCGTGGTGTGAGTCGATCCTCGGCTTGAAAGTCGAGGCAGTGCAGGGAAAACAGGTTTCCCTGGAATGGACGGAGACATCTGGGGGACTCTGGGAATGGTGGTACGACTCTGAAGTTCCTCTCGCCTTTCCTGTGGAAAGCGACTCCTCTTGAGATGCGACGGGAACGCCGGGAATTCTGTCCCGACCACACAGGGAAAGGATCCCTCCTCTCGAGCTAGGAGGCGGAAGCGGGACTGCTCTGGATGTGGGTGGGCCTCTCGTGCTTCCTCTCGAGTGGAGACGGGTATGTCGGGGAACTTCTTGAGTTGCAGCAAGGGTGTGAAGGACCCTTTGGAAGTTCCAGAGTTTAGGTGTGATTAGCCTCGAGACGCCTCAGCGGAAATGGGCCTCATCTCGCCTGGAGGGGAGAACCTCCTGGATTTTCTCGAGTTGCGGCAGGTGCTCTCGACTTGAGACGTTGTCCTCAGGGACCCGCTCTGGAGGCCTCTGGAAATGCCAGTCCCCATGGGAGTTGCTCGGGGACCTCTCGGGATTCCTCTCCCGTCGATGCCGGGGCTTAAGTCCATGTGTGGAATCGGTGTCGGAACCTGAGGATTACTCTCCAGTGCTGACAGTGGATCTTGGGGAACTTCTGGAGCCTACCCAGGGGACTCAGTCCTCGTCTCGAGTTGGCGCATCCACGTGAGATTTGCTCCCGAGCTGAAGCAGCAGTGTCACGCTTCCCTTCGCGTGGATCAAGGGATCTGTGGCTTTCCCCCGAGGCTTTCCCACGAGGCTTTCCCACGAGGCTTTCCCACAGGGCTGTCCCACGTGCCACCGTGGTGTGAGTCGATTCTCGGCTTGAAAGTCGAGGCAGTGCAGGGAAAACAGGTTTCCCTGGAATGGACTGAGACATCTGGGGGACTCTGGAATGGTGGCACAACCCAGGAGTTCCTCTCGCCTTTCCTGTGGAGAGCGCCTCCTCTTGAGATGCGACGGGAACCCCGGGAATTCTATCCCGAACACGCAGGGAAAGGATCCCTCCTCTCGAGATAGGAGGCGGAAACGGGACTCCTCTCGATGTGGGCGGGACTCTCGTGCTTCCTCTCGAGTGGAGACGGATATGTCGGGGAACTTCTTGAGTTGCAGCAAGGGTGTGAAGGACCCTTTGGAAGTTCCAGAGTTTAGGTGTGATTAGCCTCGAGACGCCTCAGCGGAAATGGGCCTCATCTCGCCTGGAGGGAGAACCTCCTGGATTTTCTCGAATTGCGACAGGTGCTCTCGACTTACGAAGGGGACCTCAGGGACCCGCTCTGGTGGCCTCAGGAAAGGCCAGTACCCTTGCGAGTTGCTCGGGAGCCTCGCGGGATTCTTCTCCCGTCGATGCCGGGGCCTAAGACCTTGTGTGGAGTCTGTGCTGGAACCTGAGGATTCCTCTCCAGTGGCTGACATGGATCTTGGGGTACTTCTGGAGTCTTCCCAGGGGAGTCAGTCCTCGTCTCGAGTGGGGCATGCACGTGCGATTTCTCCCGAGCTGTAGCAGCCGTGTCACGCTACCCTTCGCGTGATCAAGGGATCTGTGGCTTTCCCTCGAGGCTTTTCAGGAGGTTTTCCCATGAGGCTTTCCCACAGGGCTGTCCCACGTGCCAACGTGGTGTGAGTCGAACCTTGGCTTGAAATTCAAGGCAGTGCAGGGAAACAGGTTTCCCTGAAATGGACTGAGACATCTGGGGGACTCTGGGAAATGGTGGCACGACCCTGGAGTTCCTCTTGCCTTACTTGTGGAGAGTCCCGCCTCTTGAGATGCGACGGGAATGCCGGGGAATTCTTTCCCGAGCACACAGGGAATGGATCCCTCCTCTCGAGCTAGGAGGCGGAAACGGGTCTCCTCTGGATGTGGGCGGAGTCTCGTGATTCCTCTCGAGTGGAGATGGGTATGTCGGGGAACTTCTTGAGTTGCAGCAAGGGTGTGAAGGACCCTTTGGAAGTTCCAGAGTTTAGGTGTGATTAGCCTCGAGACGCCTCAGCGGAAATGGGCCTCATCTCCCCTGGAGGGAGAACCTCCTGGATTTTCTCGAGTTGC
>NW_017195063.1:0-9076 GCF_001704415.2 Capra hircus
CCCTGCGTGGTGGGGGAAAGAATTCCCGGCATTTCCGTCGCATCTCAAGAGAGGCGCCCTGCACAGGAAAGGCAAGAGGAACTCCACGGTCGTGCCACCATTCCCAGAGTCCCCCAGATGTCTCAGTCCATTCCAGGGAAACCTGTTTTTCCCTGCACTGCCTCGACTTTCAAGCCGAGGATCGACTCACACCACGGTGGCACGTGGGCAGCCTTGTGGGAAAGCCTCGTGGAAAGCATCGTGGGAAAGCCTCGAGGGAAAGCCACAGATCCCTTGATCCACGCGAAGGGAAGCGTGACACTGCTGCTACAGCAGGGGAGGAAAGCGCACGTGCATGCCCCCACTCGAGACGAGGGACTGATTCCACAGGGGAGACTCAGGGAAGTACCCAAGATCCATGTCAACACTGGAGAGGAATCCTCAGGTTCCGGCACCGACTCCACACAAGGTCTTAGGCGGCGGCATCGATGGAGAGGAATACCGAGAGGCCTCCGAGCAACTCGCATGGGGACTGGCCTTTCCTGAGGCCACCAGAGGGGGTCCCTGTGTCCCCCGTCGTAAATCGAGAGCACCTGCCGCAACTCGAGAAAATCCAGGAGGTTCTCCCCCTCCAGGCAAGATGAGGTCCATTTGCGCTGAGGCGTCTCGAGGCTAATCACACCTAACCTCTGGAACTTCCAACGGGTCCTTCACACCCTTGCTGCAACTCAAGAAGTTTCCCGACATACCCGTCTCCACTCGAGAGGAAGCACGAGAGTTCCGCCCACATCCAGAGGAGCCCCGTTTCCGCCTCCTAGCTCGAGAGGAGGGATCCTTTCCCTGCGTGGTCGGGAAAGAAATTCCAGCTTTCCCGTTGAATCTCAAGAGGAGGCACTCTCCCACAGGAAAGGCGAGAGGAACTCCAGGGTCGTTCCCCCATTCCAGAGTCCCCAGATTTCTCAGTCCATTCCAGGGAAACCTGTTTTCCCTGCACTGCCTCGACTTTCAAGCTGAGGATCGACTCACACCACGGTGGCACGTGCGACAGCCCTGTGGGAAATCCTCGTGGGAAAGCCTTGTGGGAAAGCCTCGAGGGAAAGCCACAGATCCCTTGATCCATGCGAACAGAAGTGTTACATTGCTGCTACAGCTCGGGAGAAAAAGCGCTCGGTGCATGCCCCACTCGAGACGAGGACTGACTCCACTGGGGAGACTCCAGAAGTACCGCCAAGATCCATGTCAGCACTGGAGTGGAATCCTCAGGTTCCGGCACCGGACTCCACACAAGGGTCTTAGGCCCCGGCATCGACGAGAGAGGAATCCCGAGTTGATCCCCGAGCAACTCGCAAGGGGACTGGCCTTTCCTGAGGCCACCAGAGCGCGTACTTGACGTCCCCGGTCGTAGGTCTAGAGCACCTGCCGCCAACTCGAGAAAATCCAGGAGGTTCTCCCCTCCAGGTGAGATGAGGCCCATTTCCGCTGAGGCGTCTCGAGGCTAATCACACCTAACGTCTGGAACTTCCAAAGGGTCCTTCACACCCTTGCTGCAACTCAAGAAATTTCTCGACATACCCGTCGCCACTCGAGAGGAACACGAGCGTCCCGCCCACATCGAGAGGAGCCCCGTTTCCGCCTCCTAGCTCGAGAGGAGGGATCCAATCCCTGCGGTGGGATGGGAAAGAATTCCCGGCGTTCCTGTCGCATCTCAAGAGAAGGCGCTCTCCACAGGAAAGGCGAGAGGAACTCCAGGGTGGTGCCACCATTCCAGAGTCCCCCAGATGTCTCATTTCATTCCAGGGAAAACTGATTTCCCTGCCAATGGTCTCGACTTTCAAGCCGAGGATCGACTCACACCACGGTGGCACGTGGGACAGCCCTGTGGGAAAGCCTCGTGGGAAAGCCTCATGGGAAAGCCTCGAGGGAAAGCCACAGATCCCTTAATCCACTCGAAGGGAAGCGTGACACTGCTGCTACACCTCGGGAGGAAAGAGTACGTGCATGCCCCCACTAGATACGAGGACTGACTACGCTGGGGAGATTCCAGAAGTACCCCAAGATCCATGTCAGGACAGGAGAGGAATCCTCAGGTTGGAGGCACCATCACCACTCAAGGTCTTAGGCCCCGGCATCGACGGGAGAGGAATCCCGAGAGGCCCCCGAGCAACTCGCATGGGGACTGGGCCTTTCCTAAGGCCACCAGAGTGGGTCCCTGAGGTCCCCGTCGTAAGTCGAGAGCACGTGCAGCAACTCGAGAAAATCCAGGAGGTTCTCCCCCTCCAGGCGAGATGAGGGCCCATTTCGGCTGAGGTGTCTCGAGGCTAATCACACCAAACCTCTGTAACTTCCAAAGGGTGATTCACACCCTTGCTGCAACTCAAGAAGTTCCCCCGACATACCCGTCTCCACTTGAGAGGAAGCACGAGAGTCCCGCTCACATCCAGAGGAACCCCGTTTCCGCCTCCTAGCTCGAGAGGAGGGATCATTTCCTTTCGTGGTCGGGAAAGAATACCCAGCGTTCCCGTCGCTTCTCAAGAGGAGTCGCTCTCCACAGGAAAGGCGAGAGGAACTCCAGGGTGGTGCCACCATTCACAGAGTCCCCCAGATGTCTCAGTCCATTCCAGGGAAACCTGTTTTCCCTGCACTGCCTCGACTTTCCTGCCAAGGATAGACTCACACCACGGTGGCACGTGGGACAGCCCTGTGGGAAAGCCTCGTGGGAAAGCCTTATGGGAAAGCCTCGAGGGAAAGCTCCTGATCCCTTGATCCACGCGAAGGGAAGCGTGACACTGCTGCTACAGCTCGGGAGGAAAGCGCACCTGCATGCCCCCACTCGAGACGAGGACTGACTTCCCTTGGGAGACTCCAGAAGTACCCCAAGATCCATGTCAGCACTGGAGAGGAATCCTCAGGTTCCGGCACCGGTTCCACACAAGATCTTAGGCCTCTGCATCGACGGGAGAGGAATCCCGAGAGGCCCCCGAGCAACTCGCATGGGGACTGGCCTTTCCTGACGCCACTACAGCGGGTCCCTGAGGTTCCCGTCGTAAGTCGAAAGCACCTGCCGCAACTCGAGAAAATCCAGGAGGTTCTGCCTCCAGGCGAGATGAGGCCCATTTCCACTGAGGCGTCTCCAGGCTAATCACACCTAACCTCTGGAACTTCCAAAGGGTCCTTCACACCCTTGCTGCAACTCGAGAAGTTCCCCGATATATTGTTTCCACTCGAGAGGAAGCACGAGAGTCCCGCCCACATCCAGAGAAGCCCCGTTTCCGCCTCCAAGCTCGAGAGGAGGGATCTTTCCCTACGCGGTCGGGAAAGAATTTCCGGCGTTCCTGTCGCATCTCAAGTGGAAGCGCTCTCCACAGGAAACTCGAGAGTAACTCCAGGGTCGTGCCACATTCCCAGAGTCCCCCAGATGTCTCAGTCCATTCCAGGGAAACCTGTTTTCCCTGCACTGCCTCGACTTTCAAGCCGAGGATCGACTCACACCACGGTGGCACGTGGGACAGCCCTGTGGGAAAGCCTCGAGGGAAGCCCCTGATCCCTTGATCCACGTGAAGGGAAGCGTGACACTGCTGCTACAGCTCAGGAGGAACGCGCACGTGCATGCCTCCACTCGAGACGAGGACTGACTCCCCTGGGGAGACTCCAGAAGTACCCCAAGCTCCATGTCAGCACTGGAGATGAATCCTCAGGTTCCGGCACAGACTCCGCACAAGGTTTTAGGCCCCAGCATCGACGGGAGAGGAAACCCGAGAGGCCCCCGAGAGGCCCCCGAAAAACTCGCAAGGGGACTGGCCTTTCCTGAGGCCGCCAGAGCGGGTCCCTGAGGTCCCCGTCGTAAGTCCAGAGCACCTGCCGCAACTTGAGAAAATCCAGGAGGTTCTCCCCTCCAGGCGAGATGAGGCCCATTTCCGCTGAGGTGTCTCGAGGCTAATCACATCTAACATCTGGAACTTCCAAAGGGTCCTTCACACCCTTGCTGCAACTCAAGAAGTTCCCCGACATACCGGAATCCACTCGAGAGGAAGCACGAGAGTCACGCCCATATCCAGAGGAGCCCCGTTTCTGCCTCCTAGCTCGAGAAGAGGGATCCTTTCCCTGCGTGGTCGGGAAAGAATTCCCGGCGTTCCCGTCGCATCTCAAGTGGAGGCGCTCTTCACAGGAAAGGCGAGAGGAACTCCAGGGTCGTGCCACATTCCCAGAGTCCGCCAGATGTCTCAGTCCTTTCCAGGGAAACTTCTTTTCCCTGCACTGCCTCGACTTTCAAGCCAAGGATCGACTCACACCACGGTGGCACGTGCGACAGCCCTGTGGGAAAGCCTAGTGGGAAAGCCTCGTGGGAAAGCCTCGAGGGAAAGCCACAGATCCCTTGATCCACGCGATGGGAAGCGTGACACTGCTGCAACAGCTCTGGAGGAAAGCGACCGTGCATGCCCCCACTCGAGACGAGGACTGACTCCCCTGAGGAGATTCCAGAAGTACCCCAAGATCCATGTCAGCACTGGAGAGGAATCCTCAGGTTCCGGCACTGACTCCACACAAGGTCTTAGGCCCTAGCATCGACGGGAGTGGAATCCCGAGAGGCCCGCGAGCTACCTGCATGGGGACTGGCCTTTCCTGAGGCCACCAGAGCGGGTCCCTGAGGTCCCCGTCGTAAGTCGAGAACACCTGTCGCAACTCGAGAAAATCCAGGAGCTTCTCCCCTCCAGGCAAGATGAGGCCCATTTCCACTGAGGCGTCTCAAGGCTAATCAAATCTAACTTCTGGAACTTCCAAAGGGGCTTTCACACCTTTGCCGCAACTCAAGAAGTTCCCGGACATACCCGTCTCCACTCGAGAGGAAGCACGAGAGTCCCGCCCACATCCAGAGGAGCCCCGTTTCCGCCTCCTAGCTCGAGAGGAGGGATCCTTTCCCTGCGTGGTCGGGAATGAATTCCCGGCGTTTCCGACGCATCTCAAGAGGAGGCGCTCTCCACAGGTAAGGGGAGAGGAACTTCCGGGTCGTGTCACCATTCCCAGAGTCCCCCAGAGGTCTCAGTCCATTCCAGGGAAACCTGTTTTCCTTGCACTGCATCGACTTTCAAACCGAGGATTGACTCACACCAAGGCGGCACGTGGGACAGCCCTGTGGGAAAGCCTCGTGGGAAAACCTCCTGGGAAAGCCTCGAGGGAAAGCCACAGATTCCTTGATCCACGCGAAGGGAAATGCAAAACTGCTGCTACAGCTCGGGAGGAAAGCGCACGTGCATGCCCCCACTCGAGACGAGGACTGACTCACCTGGGGAGACTGCAAAAGTACCCCAAGATCCATGTCAGCACTGGAGAGGAATCCTCAGGTTCCGGCACCGATTCCCCACAAGGTCTTAGGCCCCGGCATCGACGGGAGAGGAATCCCGAGAGGCCCCCGAGCAACTCGCATGGGGACTGGCCTTTCCTGAGGCCACCAGAGCGGGTCCCTGAGGTCCCCGTCGTAAGTTGATAGCACCTGTCGCAACTCGAGAAAATCCAGGAGGTTCTCCCCTCCAGGCGAGATGAGGCCCATTTCTGCTGAGGCGTCTCCAGGCAAATCACACCTAACATCTCGAACTGCCAAAGGGTCCTTCTAAACCTTGCTGCAACTCAAGAAGTTCCCCGACATACCCGTCTCCAGTCGAGAGGAAGCACGATGGTCCCGCCCACATCCAGAGGAGCCCCGTTTCCGCCTCCTAGCTCGAGAGGAGGGATCCTTTCCATGCGTGGTCGGGAAAGAATTCCCGGTGTTCCCGTCGCATCTCAAGAGGAGGCGGTCTCCACAGGAAAGGCGAGAGGAACTCCAGGGTCGTGCCACCATTCCCAGAGTCCCCCAGATGTCTCAGTCCATTCCAGGCAAACCTGTTTTCCCTGCACTGTCTCGACTTTCAAGCCGAGGATCTACACACACCACCACGGTGGCACGTGGGACAGCCCTGAGGAAACCCTCGTGGGAAAGCCTCGTGGGAAAGCCTCGAGGGAAAAGCCACTGATCCCTTGATCCACGCGATGGGAAGCGTGACACTGCTGCTACAGCTCGGGAGGAAAGCGCACGTGCATGCCCCCACTCGAGACGAGGACTGACTCCCCTGGAGAGACTCCAGAAGTACCCCAAGATCCATGTCAGCACTGGAGAGGAATCCTAAGGTTCCGGCACCCACTCCACACAAGATCTTAGGCCCCGGCATCGACGGGAGAGGAATCCCGAGAGGCCCGAGAGCTACTCCCGTGGGACTGGCCTTTCCTGAGGCCACCAGAGCGGATCCCTGAGGTCCCGGTCGTAAGTCGAGAGCACCTGCCGCAACTCGAGAATATCCAGGAGGTTCTCCCCTCCAGGCGAGATGAGGCCCATTTCCACTGAGGCATCTCGAGTCTAATCACACCTAACCTCTGGAATTCCAAAGGGTCCTTCACACCCTTGCTGCAACTCAAGAAGTTCCCCGACATACCCGTCTCCACTCGAGAAGAAGCACGAGAGTCCCACCCACATCCACAGTAGCCCCCATTTCCGCCTCCTAGCTGGAGAGGAGGGATCCTTTCCCTGCGTGTTCGGTCAAGAATTCCCAGCGTTTCCATCGCATCTTCAAGAGGAGGCGTTTTCCACAGGAAAGGCGAGAGTAACTCCAGGGTCGTGCCACCATTCCCAGAGACAACCAGATGTCTCAGTCCATTCCAGGGAAACCTGTTTTCCCTGCACTGCGTCGACTTTCAAGCCGAGGATCGACTCACACCACGGTGGTACGTGGGACAGCCCTGTGGGACAGCCCTGTGGGAAAGCCTCGTGGGAAAGCCTCGTGGGAAAGCCTCGAGGGAAAGCCACAGATCCCTTGATCCACGCGAAGGGAAGCATGACACTGCTGCTACAGCTCGGAAGGAAAGCGCACGTGCATGCCCCCACTCGAGAGGAGGACTGACTCTACTGGGGAGACTCCAGAAGTCCCCCCAGATCCACGTCAGCACTGGAAAGGAATACTCAGGTTCCAGCACTAGCTCCACACAAGATCTTAGGCCCCGGCATCGACGGGAGAGGAATCCCGAGAGGCCCCCGAACAACTCGCATGGGGACTGGCCTTTCCAGAGGCCACCAGAGCGGGTCCCTGAGGTCCCCGTCGTAAGTCGAGAGCACCTGCCGCAACTCGAGAACATCCAGGAGTTTCTCCCCTCCAGGCGAGATGAGTGCCATTTCCGCTGAGGCATCTCGAGGCTAATCACACTTAACCTCTGGAGCTCCCAAAGCGACTTCACACCCTTGCTGCAACTCAAGAAGATCGCCGACATACCCGTCTACACTCGAGAGGAAGCACGAGAGTCCCGCCCACATCCAGAGGAGCCCCGTTTCCGCCTCCTAGCTCGAGAGGAGGGATCCTTTCCCTGCGTGGTCGGGAAACAATTCCTGGCGTTTCCGTCGCATCTCAAGAGGAGGCGCTCTCCACAGGAAAGGCGAAAGGAACTCCAGGGTCGTTCCACATTCCCAGAGTCCCCAGGATGTCTCAGTCCATTCCAGGGAAACCTGCTTTCCCTGCACTGCCTCGGCTTTCAAGCGAAGATCGACTCACACCATGTGGCACGTGGGACAGCCCTGTGGGAAAGCCTCGTTGGAAAGCCTCGAGGGAAAGCCACAGATCCCTTGATCCACGCGAAGGGAAGCGTGACACTGCTGCTACAGCTCGAGAGGAAAGCGCATGTGCATGCCCCCACTCGAGACGAGGACTGACTCCACTGGGGAGACTACAGAAGAACCCCAAGATCCATGTCAGAACTGGAGAGGAATGCTAAGGTTCCGGCACCGAGTCCACACAAGATCTAATGCCCCGGCATAGACGGGAGAGGAATCCCGAGAGGCCCCGAGCAACTCGCATGGGGACTGGCCTTTCCTGAGGCCACCAGAGCGGGTCCCTGAGGTCCCCGTAGTAAGTCGAGAGCACCTGCTGCAACTCGAGAAAATCCAGGAGGTTCTCCCCTCCAGGCGAGATGAGGCCCATTTCTGCTGAGGCGTCTCGAGGCTAATCACACCTAACCTCTGGAACTTCCAAAGGGTTCTTCACACCCTTGCTGCAACTCAAGAAGTTCCCCGACATACCCGTCTCCACTTGAGAGGAAGCACAAGAGTCCCGGCCACATCCAGAGGAGCCCCGTTTCCGAGTCCTAGCCTGAGATGAGGGATCCTTTCCCTGCTTGGTCGGGAAAGAATTCCCGGTGTTCCCGTCGCATCTCAAGAGGAGGCGCTCTCCACAGGAAAGGCGAGAGGAACTCCAGGGTCCTGACACCACTCCAGAGACAACCAGGTGTCTCAGTCCATTCCAGGAAAACCTGTTTTCCCTGCACTGCATCGACTTTCAAGCGAGGATCGACTCACACCACGGTGGCACGTGGGGCAACCCTGTGGGAAAGCCTCGTGGAAAGCCTCGTGGGAAAGCCTCGAGGGAAAGCCACAGATCCCTTGATCCACGCGAAGGGAAGCGTGACACTGCTGCTACAGCTCGGGAGGAAAGCGCACGTGCATGCCCCCACTCGAGACGAGGACTGAGTCTCCTGGGGAGACTCCAGTAGTACCCCAAGATCCATGTCAGCACTGGAGAGGAATCCTCAGGTTCTGGCACCGACTCCACACGAGGTCTTAGGCCGCAGCATCGAAGGAAAAGGAATCGCAAGAGTCCCCGAGCAACTCCCATGGGGAATGGCCTTTCCTGAGGCCACCAGAGCGGGTCCCTGAGGTCCCCGTCGAAAGTCGAGAGCACCTGCCGCAACTCGAGAACATCCAGGAGGTTCTCCCCTCCAGGCGAGATGAGTGCCATTTCCGCTGAGGCATCTCGAGGCTAATCACACCTAACCTCTGGAGCTCCCAAAGCGACTTCACACCCTTGCTGCAACTCAAGAAGTTCCCCGACATACCCGTCTACACTCGAGAGGAAGACGAGAGTCCCGCCCACATCCAGAGGAGCCCGTTTCCGCCTCCTAGCTCGAGAAGGGATCCTTTCCCTGCGTCGTCGGGGAAAGAATTCCTGGCGTTTCCGTCGCATTTCAAGAGGAGGCGCCCTCCACAGGAAAGGCGAGAGGAAACTCCAGGGTCGTTCCGCATTTCCCA
>NW_017195064.1:0-9075 GCF_001704415.2 Capra hircus
GGAGAGGAGCCTAAAGCAAGGCAAGTCTGGCAAAGGCTAGCCCCCGGCCCAGAGCAGCCTCGCGCCAGGAACTCTGCCAGATCGGGCCTCTGAACAGAGCTAGAGCTCTGCCGTACTGGAGGCCGCACTTAGCTCCGTGCAAGCCAGGGCTTTCAACTTGACGGCTGGGCTGCCTCCTCTTCCCGAGGAGGCTCGCTTCCCTGCTGGCTGTGCACTCGCCTATCAGGCGGAGGGCGCAGGCTCCTCCAGCAGGTCTTGCCTCAGGGCTGCTTCCCCTGAGTTGGGGCTGTGGGCAGGAACCCAGACACGCAGGATCAGGCCCCAAACACCTGCACATGTCTCTTTGCTGGGAGGAGAGTGCTAGGGAACCTACGTCTGTCATACACTTTCTGGGCACCCAAGGAATCAGCCTCCGTGTGTGCGGGGCTGAAAACCCCAGCCAGGGCCCTGGGAGCCTGGTGCCTCTCCGTGCGGCGCTGATCTGCGGCCTAGCAAACCGCTGGAGGGAGCCCTGCAGTTGCCCTTCCTTCCCTCTGACAGAGCTTCTCACTGCCTGAAGCCCTTGGCAGTGTGCAACCCACCAGCCCCTAAGCCCTCCCCAAGGACGCCTGGACCTATGTGCAAAGGCAAGCAGGATTGGAGCTGAGGCAAGGAAGGCCACCAGTGGCTCTCCCAGGCTCGCTCAGACAGCCTCCTTCCTGGGGAGGGCAGCCTAAAAGCAAGGGCAAGTCTGGGCAAGGCTAGCCCCGGCCGGAGCAGCCCCTCGCGCCAGGAACTCTGCCCAGATCGGGGCTCTGAGCAGAGCTAGAGCTCTGCCGTACTGGAGGCGCACTTAGCTCCGTGCAAGCAGGGCTTTCTCTTGACTGGGCTGGGCTGCCTCCTCTTCTCCCGAGGAGGCTCGCTCCACTGCTGGCTGTGCTCTCGCCTATCAGGCGGGCGGCGCAGGGCTCCTCCAGCAGGTCTTGCCTCAGGGGCTGCTTCCCCTGAGTTGAGGCTGTGGGCAGGAACCCAGACACGCCAGGATAAGGCCCCAACCACCTGCACATGTCTCTGCTGGGGAGGAGAGTGCTAGGGAACCTACGTCTCTCACACACTTTCTAGGCACCCACGGAAGTCAGCCTCTGGCGTGTGTGGGGGCAAAACCCCAGCCAGGGGCCTGTGGAACCTGGTGCTCTCCGTGCTGGAGCTTGTCTGGGCGGCCAAGAACCGCTGGAAGGAGCCCTGCAGTTGCCCTTCCCTTCCCTCTGACAGAGTTCTCACTGCTGGAGCCCTTGGCAGTGTGCAACCCACCAGCCCTAAGCTCTCCTCAAGGACGGACTGGGACCTAAGTGCAAAGGCAAGGCAGGGATTGAGCTGAGGCAAGAAAGGCGCCAGTGGCGACTCCCAGGCTCCTGCTGCCTGCTCCTTCCTGGAGAGGCAGCCTAAAAGCAAGGCAAGTCTGGGCAAGGCTAGCCTCGGCAGAGCAGCCTCGCGCCAGGAACTCTGCCAGATCGGGGGCCTCTGAGCAGAGCTAGAGCTCTGCCGTACTGGAGGCGCACTTAGCTCCGTGCAAGCAGGGCTTTTCAACTTGACGGGCTGGGCTGCCTCCTCTTCCCCCGAGGAGGCTCGCTTCCCTGCTGGCTGTGCACTCGCCTATCAGGCGGGGGCGCAGGGCTCCTCCAGCAGGTCTTGCCTCAGGGGGCTGCTTCCCCTGAGTTGGGCTGTGGGCAGGAACCCAGACACGCAGGATCAGGCCCACAACACCTGCACATGTCTCTGCTGGGGAGGAGAGTGCTAGGGAACCTACGTCTGTCATACACTTTCTGGGCACCCAAGGAATCAGCCTCCGTGTGTGCGGGGCCTGAAAACCCCAGCCAGGGGCCCTGGGAGCCTGGTGCTCTCGGTGCGGCGCTGATTCTAGGCGGCCTAGAAACCGCTGGAGGAGCCCTGCAGTTGCCCTTCCCTTCCCTCTGACAGAGCTCTCACTGCTGAAGCCCTTGGCAGTGTGCAACCCACCACCCCTAAGCCCTCCCCAACGACGCCTGGCACCTATGTGCAAAGGCAAGCAGGATTGGAGCTGAGGCAAGGGAAGGCACCAGTGGCGTCTCCCAGGCTCGCTCAGACAGCTCCTTCCTGGGGAGGGAGCCTAAAAGCAAGGCAAGTCTGGGCAAGGCGAGCCCCGGCGAGCAGCCTCGCGCCAGAAACTCTGCCAGATCGGGGCTCTGAGCAGAGCTAGAGCTCTGCCGTACTGGAGGCGCCACTTAGCTCCGTGCAAGCAGGGCTTTCCTCTTGACTGGGCTCGGCTGCCTCCTCTTCTCCCGAGGAGGCTCGCTACACTGCTGGCTGTGCTCTCGCCTATCAGGCGGGCGCGCAGGGCTCCTCCAGCAGGTCTTGCCTCAGGGGCTGCTTCCCCTGAGTTGAGGGCTGTGGGCGGGAACCCAGACACGCAGGATAAGGCCCCAACCACCTGCACATGTCTCTGCTGGGGAGGAGAGTGCTAGGGAACCTACGTCTCTCACACACTTTCTAGGCACCCACGGAGTCAGCCTCTGGGAGTGTGGGGATGCAAAACCCAGCCAGGGGCCCTTGGAACCTGGTGCTCTCCGTGCGGAGCTTTGTCTGGGCGGCCAAGGAACCGCTGAAGGAGCCCTGCTGTTGCCCTTCGCTTCCCTCTGACAGAGCTTTCACTGCTGGAGCCCTTGGCAGTGTGCAACCCACCAGCCCCTAAGCCCTCCTCAAGGACGCTTGGGACCTAAGTGCAAAGGCAAGGCAGGGGGTAGAGCTGAAGCCAGGAAGGCGCCAGTGGCGTTTCCGAGCCTCACACAGCCTGCTCCTTCCTGGGGAGGGAGCCTTAAAGCAAGGCAAGTCTGCGCAAGGCTCGCCTATGGCAGAGCATCTTGGTGCCAGGAACTCTGCCAGATCGGGCCTCTGAACAGAGCTAGAGATCTGCCGTACTGGAGTCGCACTTAGCTTCGTGTAAGCAGGGATTTCAGCTTGACGGGGACTTGCTGCCTCCTCTTCCCCCGAGGAGGCTCGCTTCCCTGCTGGCTGTGCACTCGCCTATCAGGCGGGGGTCGCAGGGCTCCTCCAGCAGGTCTTGCCTCAGGGGCTGCTTCCCCTGAGTTGGGGCTGTGGGCAGGAACCCAGACACGCAGGATCAGCCCCAAACACCTGCACATGTCTCTGCTGGGGAGGAGAGTGCTAGGGAACCTACGTCTGTCATACACTTTCTGGGCACCCAAGGAATCAGCCTCCGTGTGTGCGGGGCTGAAAACCCCAGCCAGGGGACCTGGGAGCCTGGTGCTCTCCGTGTGGCGCTGAATCTGGGCGGCCAAGCAAACCGCTGGAGGAGCCCTGCAGTTGCCCTTCCCTTCCCTCTGACAGAATTCTCACTGCTGGAGCCCTTGGCAGTGTGCAACCCACCAGCCCCTAAGCCCTCCTTAAGGAGGACTGGGACCTAAGTGCAAAGGCAAGGCAGGATTGGAGCTGAGGCCAGAAGGCGCCAGTGGCGACTCCCAGGCTCCTGCTGCCTGCTCCTTCCTGGAGAGGCAGCCTAAAAGCAAGGCAAGTCTGGGCAAGGCTAGCCCCCGGCAGAGCAGCCTCGCGCCAGGAACTCTGCCAGATCGGGGCTCTGAGCAGAGCTAGAGCTCTGCCGTACTGGAGGCGCACTTAGCTCCGTGCAAGCAGGGCTTTCAACTTGACGGGGCTGGGCTGCCTCCTCTTCCCCCGAGGAGGCTCGCTTCCCTGCTGGCCTGTGCACTCGCCTATCAGGCGGGGGCGCAGGGCTCCTCCAGCAGGTCTTGCCTCAGGGGCTGCTTCCCCTGAGCTTGGGGCTGTGGACAGGAACCCAGACACGCAGGATCAGGCCCCAAACACCTGCACATGTCTCTGCTGGGGAGGAGAGTGCTAGGGAACCTACGTCTGTCATACACTTTCTGGGCACCCAAGGAATCAGCCTCCGTGTGTGCGGGCTGAAAACCCCAGCCAGGGGCCCTGGGAGCCTGGTGCTCTCGGTGGCGGCGCTGATTCTAGGCGGCCTAGAAACCGCTGGAGGAGCCCTGCAGTTGCCCTTCCCTTCCCTCTGACAGAGCTCTCACTGCTGAAGCCCTTGGCAGTGTGCAACCCACCACCCCCTAAGCCCTCCCCAACCACGCCTGGCACCTATGTGCAAAGGCAAGGCAGGATTGGAGCTGAGGCAAGGAAGGCACCAGTGGCGTCTCCCAGGCTCGCTCAGACAGGCTCCTTCCTGGGGAGGGAGCCTAAAAGCAAGGCAAGTCTGGGCAAGGCGAGCCCCCGGCCGAGCAGCCTCGCGCCCAGAAACTCTGCCAGATCGGGGCTCTGAGCAGAGCTAGAGCTCTGCCGTACTGGAGGCCCACTTAGCTCCGTGCAAGCAGGGCTTTCCTCTTGACTGGGCTCGGCTGCCTCCTCTTCTCCCGAGGAGGCTCGCTACACTGCTGGCTGTGCTCTCGCCTATCAGGCGGGCGCGCAGGGCTCCTCCAGCAGGTCTTGCCTCAGGGGCTGCTTCCCTGAGTTGGGGCTGTGGGCGGGAACCCAGACACGCAGGATCAGGCCCCAACCACCTGCACATGTCTCTGCTGGGGAGGAGAGTGCTAGGGAACCTACGTCTCTCACACACTTTCTAGGCACCCACGGAGTCAGCCTCTGGGAGTGTGGGGATGCAAAACCCAGCCAGGGGCCCTTGGAACCTGGTGCTCTCCGTGCGGAGCTTTGTCTGGGCGGCCAAGGAACCGCTGAAGGAGCCCTGCTGTTGCCCTTCGCTTCCCTCTGACAGAGCTTTCACTGCTGGAGCCCTTGGCAGTGTGCAACCCACCAGCCCCTAAGCCCTCCTCAAGGACGCTTGGACCTAAGTGCAAAGGCAAGGCAGGGTTAGAGCTGAAGCCAGGAAAGGCGCCAGTGCGTTTCCGAGCCTCACACAGCCTGCTCCTTCCTGGGAGGAGCCTTAAAGCAAGGCAAGGTCTGCGCAAGGCTCGCCTATGGCAGAGCATCTTGGTGCCAGGAACTCTGCCAGATCGGGCCTCTGAACAGAGCTAGAGATCTGCCGTACTGGAGGCGCACTTAGCTTCGTGTAAGCAGGGATTTCAGCTTGACGGGGACTTGCTGCCTCCTCTTCCCCCCGAGGAGGCTCGCTTCCCTGCTGGCTGTGCACTCGCCTATCAGGCGCGGGGGCGCAGGGCTCCTCCAGCAGGTCTTGCCTCAGGGGCTGCTTCCCCTGAGTTGGGGCTGTGGCAGAACCCAGACACGCAGGATCAGGCCCCAAACCACCTGCACATGTCTCTGCTGGGGAGGAGAGTGCTAGGAACCTACGTCTGTCATACACTTTCTGGGCACCCAAGGAATCAGCCTCCGTGTGTGCGGGCTGAAAACCCCAGCCAGGGGCCCTGGGAGCCTGGTGCTCTCGGTGCGGCGCTGATTCTAGGCGGCCTAGAAACCGCTGGAGGAGCCCTGCAGTTGCCCTTCCCTTCCCTCTGACAGAGCTCTCACTGCTGAAGCCCTTGGCAGTGTGCAACCCACCACCCCCTAAGCCCTCCCAACCACGCCTGGCACCTATGTGCAAAGGCAAGCAGGATTGGAGCTGAGGCAAGGAAGGCACCCAGTGGCGTCTCCCAGGCTCGCTCAGACAGCTCCTTCCTGGGAGGGAGCCTAAAAGCAAGGCAAGTCTGGGCAAGGCGAGCCCCCGGCCGAGCAGCCTCGCGCCAGAAACTCTGCCAGATCGGGGCTCTGAGCAGAGCTAGAGCTCTGCCGTACTGGAGGCCCACTTAGCTCCGTGCAAGCAGGGCTTTCCTCTTGACTGGCTCGGCTGCCTCCTCTTCTCCCGAGGAGGCTCGCTACACTGCTGGCTGTGCTCTCGCCTATCAGGCGGCGCGCAGGGCTCCTCCAGCAGGTCTTGCCTCAGGGGCTGCTTCCCCTGAGTTGAGGCTGTGGGCGGGAACCCAGACACGCAGGATAAGGCCCCAACCACCTGCACATGTCTCTGCTGGGGAGGAGAGTGCTAGGGAACCTACGTCTCTCACACACTTTCTAGGCACCCACGGAGTCAGCCTCTGGGAGTGTGGGGATGCAAAACCCAGCCAGGGGCCCTTGGAACCTGGTGCTCTCCGTGCGGAGCTTTGTCTGGGCGGCCAAGGAACCGCTGAAGGAGCCCTGCTGTTGCCCTTCGCTTCCCTCTGACAGAGCTTTCACTGCTGGAGCCCTTGGCAGTGTGCAACCCACCAGCCCCTAAGCCCTCCTCAAGGACGCTTGGGACCTAAGTGCAAAGGCAAGGCAGGGGTAGAGCTGAAGCCAGGAAGGCGCCAGTGGCGTTTCCGAGCCTCACACAGCCTGCTCCTTCCTGGGGAGGCGAGCCTTAAAGCAAGGCAAGTCTGCGCAAGGCTCGCCTATGGCAGAGCATCTTGGTGCCAGGAACTCTGCCAGATCGGGCCTCTGAACAGAGCTAGAGATCTGCCGTACTGGAGTCGCACTTAGCTTCGTGTAAGCAGGGATTTCAGCTTGACGGGGACTTGCTGCCTCCTCTTCCCCCGAGGAGGCCTCGCTTCCCTGCTGGCTGTGCACTCGCCTATCAGGGCGGGGCGCAGGGCTCCTCCAGCAGGTCTTGCCTCAGGGGCTGCTTCCCCTGAGTTGGGGCTGTGGGCAGGAACCCAGACACGCAGGATCAGGCCCCAAACACCTGCACATGTCTCTGCTGGGGAGGAGAGTGCTAGGGAACCTACGTCTGTCATACACTTTCTGGGCACCCAAGGAATCAGCCTCCGTGTGTGCGGGGCTGAAAACCCCAGCCAGGGGACCTGGGAGCCTGGTGCTCTCCGTGTGGCGCTGAATCTGGGCGGCCAAGCAACCGCTGGAGGAGCCCTGCAGTTGCCCTTCCCTTCCCTCTGACAGAATTCTCACTGCTGGAGCCCTTGGCAGTGTGCAACCCACCAGCCCCTAAGCTCTCCTTAAGGAGGACTGGGACCTAAGTGCAAAGGCAAGGCAGGATTGGAGCTGAGGCAAGAAAGGCGCCAGTGGCGACTCCCAGGCTCCTGCTGCCTGCTCCTTCCTGGAGAGGCAGCCTAAAAGCAAGGCAAGTCTGGGCAAGGCTAGCCCCCGGCAGAGCAGCCTCGCGCCAGGAACTCTGCCAGATCGGGCTCTGAGCAGAGCTAGAGCTCTGCCGTACTGGAGGCGCACTTAGCTCCGTGCAAGCAGGGCTTTCAACTTGACGGGGCTGGGCTGCCTCCTCTTCCCCCGAGGAGGCTCGCTTCCCTGCTGGCTGTGCACTCGCCTATCAGGCGGGGGCGCAGGGCTCCTCCAGCAGGTCTTGCCTCAGGGGCTGCTTCCCCTGAGTTGGGGCTGTGGGCAGGAACCCAGACACGCAGGATCAGGCCCCAACACCTGCACATGTCTCTGCTGGGAGGAGAGTGCTAGGGAACCTACGTCTGTCATACACTTTCTGGGCACCCAAGGAATCAGCCTCCGTGTGTGCGGGCTGAAAACCCCAGCCAGGGGCCCTGGGAGCCTGGTGCTCTCGGTGCGGCGCTGATTCTAGCGGCCTAGAAACCGCTGGAGGAGCCCTGCAGTTGCCCTTCCCTTCCCTCTGACAGAGCTCTCACTGCTGAAGCCCTTGGCAGTGTGCAACCCACCACCCCTAAGCCCTCCCCAACCACGCCTGGCACCTATGTGCAAAGGCAAGGCAGGATTGGAGCTGAGGCAAGGAAGGCACCAGTGGCGTCTCCCAGGCTCGCTCAGACAGCTCCTTCCTGGGGAGGGAGCCTAAAAGCAAGGCAAGTCTGGGCAAGGCGAGCCCCGGCCGAGCAGCCTCGCCGCCAGAAACTCTGCCAGATCGGGGCTCTGAGCAGAGCTAGAGCTCTGCCGTACTGGAGGCCCACTTAGCTCCGTGCAAGCAGGGCTTTCCTCTTGACTGGGCTCGGCTGCCTCCTCTTCTCCCGAGGAGGCTCGCTACACTGCTGGCTGTGCTCTCGCCTATCAGGCGGGCGCGCAGGGCTCCTCCAGCAGGTCTTGCCTCAGGGCTGCTTCCCCTGAGTTGAGGCTGTGGGCGGGAACCCAGACACGCAGGATAAGGCCCCAACCACCTGCACATGTCTCTGCTGGGGAGGAGAGTGCTAGGGAACCTACGTCTCTCACACACTTTCTAGGCACCCACGGAGTCAGCCTCTGGGAGTGTGGGGATGCAAAACCCAGCCAGGGGCCCTTGGAACCTGGTGCTCTCCGTGCGGAGCTTTGTCTGGGCGGGGCCCGCTGAAGGAGCCCTGCTGTTGCCCTTCGCTTCCCTCTGACAGAGCTTTCACTGCTGGAGCCCTTGGCAGTGTGCAACCCACCAGCCCCTAAGCCCTCCTCAAGGACGCTTGGGACCTAAGTGCAAAGGCAAGGCAGGGGTAGAGCTGAAGCCAGGAAGGCGCCAGTGGCGTTTCCGAGCCTCACACAGCCTGCTCCTTCCTGGGGAGGAGCCTTAAAGCAAGGCAAGTCTGCGCAAGGCTCGCCTATGGCAGAGCATCTTGGTGCCAGGAACTCTGCCAGATCGGCCTCTGAACAGAGCTAGAGATCTGCCGTACTGGAGTCGCACTTAGCTTCGTGTAAGCAGGGATTTCAGCTTGACGGGGACTTGCTGCCTCCTCTTCCCCCGAGGAGGCTCGCTTCCCTGCTGGCTGTGCACTCGCCTATCAGCGCGGGGGCGCAGGGCTCCTCCAGCAGGTCTTGCCTCAGGGGCTGCTTCCCCTGAGTTGGGGCTGTGGGCAGGAACCCAGACACGCAGGATCAGGCCCCAAACACCTGCACATGTCTCTGCTGGGGAGGAGAGTGCTAGGGAACCTACGTCTGTCATACACTTTCTGGGCACCCAAAGGAATCAGCCTCCGTGTGTGCGGCTGAAAACCCCAGCCAGGGGCCCTGGGAGCCTGCGTGCTCTCCGTGTGGCGCTGAATCTGGGCGGCCAAGCAACCGCTGGAGGAGCCCTGCAGTTGCCCTTCCCTTCCCTCTGACAGAATTCTCACTGCTGGAGCCCTTTGGCAGTGTGCAACCCACAGCCCCTAAGCTCTCCTTAAGGAGGACTGGGACCTAAGTGCAAAGCAAGCCAGATTGGGCTGA
>NW_017195065.1:0-9074 GCF_001704415.2 Capra hircus
CCCAAGTGGCACCGTGGTGTGAGTCGACCCTCGGCTTGAAAGTCGAAACAGTGCAGGGAAAACAGGTTTCCCTTGAGGGACTTAGACATCTGGAGGACTCTATGAATGGTGGCACGACCCTGGAGTTCCTCTCGCCTTTCCCGTGGAGAGTGCCCGCCTCTTGAGATGCGACGGGAACGCGGGGAATTCTTTCCGACATCGCAGGGAAAGGATCGCTCCTCTCGAGCTAGGAGGCGGAAACGGGGATCTCTGGATGTGGGCGGGAGATTCGTGCTTCCTCTCGAGTGGAGACGGGTATGTAGGGGAACTTCCTGAGTTGCAGTAAGGGTGTGAAGGACCCTTTGGAAGTTCCAGAGGTTAGGTGTGATTAGCCTTGAGACACGTCATCGGAAATGGGCTTCATCTCTCCTGGAGGGGAGAACCTCCTGGATTTTCTCGAGTTGCGGCAGGTCCTCTCGACTTAGGTCTGGACCTCAGAGACCCGCTCTGGTGGCCTCAGGAAAGGCCAGTCCCATGCGAGTTGCTCGGGAGCCTCTCGGATTCCTCTCCCGTCGATGCCGGTCCTAAGACCTTGTGTGGAGTCGGTGCCGGAACCTGAGTTTCCTCTCCAGTGCCGACAAGGATCTCTGGTACTTCTGTAGTCTCCCCAGGGAGTCAGTCCTCATCTCGATTGGGGCCATGCACGTGCGCTTTCCTCCCTAGCTGTAGCAGCAGTGTTGCGTTTCCCTTCACGTGGATCAAGGATCTGTGGCTTTCCCTTGAGCTTTCCCACGAGGCTTTCCCACGAGGCTTTCCCACAGGGCTGTCCACGTGCACCATGGTGTGAGTTGATCCTCGCTTGAAAGTCGAGGCAGTGCAGGGAAAACAGTTTCCCTGGAATGGACTGAGACATCTGGGGACTCTGGGAATGGTTGGCAAAACCCTGGAGTTCCTCTCGCCTTTCCTGTGGAGAGCGCCTCGTCTTGAGATGCGACGGAACACCGGGAATTCTTTCCCGACCACGCAGGGAAAGGATCAGTTCTTTCGAGCTAGGAGCAGAAACGGGCTCCTCTGAAAGTGGCGGGACTCTCGTGCTTCCTCTCGAGTGGAGACGGGTATGTCGGGAACTTTTGAGTTGCAGCAAGGGTGTGAAGGACCTTTGGAAGTTCCAGAGGTTAGGTGTGATTAGCCTCGAGACGAATTAGAGGAAATGGCCTCATCTCGCCTGGAGGGGAGAACCTCCTGGATTTTCTCGAGTTGGGGCAGGTGCTCTCGACTTACTACGGGGACCTCAGGGACCCGCTCTGGTGGCCTCAGGAAAGGCCAGTCCCCATGCGAGTTGCTCGTGGGCCTCTCGGGATTCCTCTCCGTCGATGTCGGGGCCTAAGACCTTGTGTGGAGTCGGGGCCAAAACCTGAGGATTCCTCTCCAGTGCTGACATGGATCTTGGGTTCTTCTGGAGTCTGCCCAGGGTAGTCAGTCCTCGACTCGAGTGGGGGCATGCACGTGCGCATTCCTCCCGAGTTGTAGCAGCTGTGTCACCCTTCCACTCGCGTGGATCAAGGGATCTGGGGCTTACCCTCGAGGCTTTCCACGAGGCTTTCCACGAGGCTTTCCCACAGGGCTATACCACGTCCCACCGTGGTGTGAGTCGATCCTCGGCTTGTAAGTCGAGGCAGTGCAGGGAAAACAGGTTTCTCTGGAATGGACTGAGACATCTGGGGTACTCTGGGAATGGTGTCACGACCCTGGCAGTCCCTCTCGCCTTGCCTGTGGAGAGCGCTTCAACTTGAGATGCGACGGGAACGCCAGGAATTCTTTCCCGACCACGCAGGGAGGACCCCTCCTCTCGAGCTATGAGGCGGAAACGGGGATCCTCTGGATGTGGGCGGGACTCTCTTGCTTCATCTCGAGTGGAGACGGGTATGTCGGGAACTTCTTGAGTTGCAGCAAGGGTGTGAAGGACCCTTTGGAAGTTCAGAGGTTAGCTGTGATTAGCCTCGAGACGCCTCAGCGGAAATGGGCGTCATCTCGCATGGAGGGAGTACCTCCTGGATTTTCTCGGGTTGTGGCTGGTGCTCTCGACTTACGACGGGGACCTCAGGGACTCTCTCTGGTGTTCTCAGGAAAGGCCAGTCCCATGCGAGTTGCTCGGTGGCTTCTTGGATTCCTGTCCGTCGATGCCGGGGCCTAAGACCTTGTGTGGAGTCGGTGCGGAACCTGAGGATTCCTCGCAGTGCTGACATGGATATTGGGTACTTCTGGAGTCTCCCAAGGGAGTCAGTCCTCGTCTCGAGTGAGGGCATGCACGTGCGCTTACCTCCCGAGCTGTAGCAGCAGTGTCACGCTTCCCTTCATGTGTATCAAGGGAACAGTGGCTTTCCCTCGAGGGTTTCCCACGAGGCTTTCCCACGAGGCTTTCCCACAGGGCTGTCCCACGTGCAACCGTGGTGTGAGTAGATCACCGGCTTGAAAGTCGAGGCTGTGCTGGGAAAACAGGTTTCCCTGGAATGGACTGAGACATCTTTGGGACTCTGGAAATGTGGCACGACCGTGGAGTTCCTCTGGCCTTTCCTGTGGAAGCGCCTCCTCTGGAGATGCGACGGGAACGCCGGAAACTCTTTCCCGACCACACAGGGAAAGGATCCTCCTCTCGAGCTAGGAGGCGGAAACCGGGCTACTCTAGATGTGGGCGGACTTTCGTGCTTCCTCTCGAGTGGAGACGGTTATCTCGGGGAACGTGTTGAGTTGCATCAAGGGTGTGAAGGACCCTTTGGAAGTTCCAGAGTTTACGTGTGATTAGCCTCGGGACACCGCATCGGAAATGGCCTCATCACGCCTGGAGGGGAGAACCTCCTGGATTTTCTCGAATTGCGGCAGGTGCTCTCGAATTACGACGGGACCTCAGGGTCCCGCTCTGGTGGCTCAGGAAAGCCTGTCCCCATACGAGTTGCTGGGGGCCAGTTGGGATTTTTCTACTGTCGATGAATGGGGCCTAAGACTTTGTGTGAAGTCGGTGCCAGAAACCGAGGATTCCTCTCCTGTTTGACATGGATTTTGGGGTACTTCTGGAGTCTCCCCAGGGTAGTCAGTCCTCGTCTCGAGTGTGGGCATGTACTTTCGCTTTCCTCCCGAGGTGTGGCAGCAGTGGTCACGCTTCCCTTCGTGTGGTTCAAGGATCTGTGGCTTTTCCCTCGAGGCTTTCCCAGCAGTCTTTCCCACGAGGCTTTCCCACAGGGCTGTCCCACGTGCCATCGTGGTGTGAGTCGATGCTCCGCTTGAAAGTCGAGGCAGTGCCAGGAAAACAGCTTTCCCTGGAATGGACTGAGACATCTGGGGACTCTGGGAATGGTGGCACGACCCTGGAGTTCCTCTCGCCTTTCCTGTGGAGAGCGCATCCTCTTGAGATGCGACGGGAACGCCGGGAATTCTTTCCCGACCACGCAGGGAAAGATCCCTCCTCTCGAGGTAGGAGGTGGGAAACGGGGCTCCTCTGGATGTGGTCGGACTCTCGTGCTTCCTCTCGAGTGGAGACGGGTATGTCGGGAACTTCTTCCAGTTGCAGCAAGGGTGTGAAGGACCCTTGGAAGTTTCAGAGGTTAGGTGTGATTAGCTACGAGACGCCTCAGCGTACAAGGGCCTCATCTCGCCTGAGGGGAGAACCTCCTATATTTTCTCGATTTGCGGCAGGTGCTCTCGACTTACGACTGGGACCTCAGGGACCCACTAGGTGTCCTCAGGAAAGGCCAGTCCCATGATAGTTGCTCAGGGGCCTCTAGGGATTCCTCTCCCGTGGATTCCGGGCCTAAGCCTTGTGTGGAGTCGTTGCCGGAACCTGAGGATTCCTCTCCAGTGCTGACATGGATCTTGGGTACTTCTGGAGTCTCCCAGGGAGTCAGTCCTCGTCTCGAGGGGGGCATGCACGTGCGCTTTCCTCCCGAGCTGTAGCAGCAGTGTCACGCTTCCCTTCTCGTGTATCAAGGATCTGTTGCTTTCCCTCGAGGCTTTCCCACGAGGGCTTTCCCACAGGGCTCTCCCACGTGCCACCGTGGTGTGAGTCGATCCTTGGATTGGAAAGTCGAGGCAGTGCAGGGAAACAGGTTTCCCTGGAATGGACTGAGACATCTGGGGGCCTCTGGAATGGTGTCCACGACCCTGAAGTTCCTCTCGCCTTTCCTGTGGAGAGGGCCTCCTCTTGAGATGCGACGGGAATACCAGGAATTTTTTCCCAACACACAGGAGAAACGATCACTCCTCTCCAGCTATGAGGCGGAAACGGTGCGCCTCTGGATGTGGGCGTACTCCGTGCTTCGTCGAGTGGAGACGGGTATGTGCGCGAACTTCTTGAGTTGCAGCAATGGTGTGAAGGACCTTTTGGAAGTTCCAGAGGTTAGATGTGATTAGCCTCGAGACGCCTCAGCGGAAATGGGCCTCATCTCGCCTGGAGGGGAGAACCTCCTGGATTTTCTCGAGTTGTGGCAGGTCCTCTCGACTTACGACGGGGACCTCAGGGACCCGCTCTGGTGGCCTCAGGAAAGGCCAGTCCCCATGCGAGTTTCCCTGGGACTCTCGGGATTCCTCTCCCGTCGATGCCAGGGCCTAAGACCTTGTGTAGAGTTGGTGCCGGAACCTGAGGATTCATCTGCAGTGCTGACGTGTAACTTGGGTACTTCTGGAGTCTCCTCAGGGGAGTCAGTCCTCGTCTCGAGTGGGGCATGCACGTGCGCTTTCCTCCCAACTGTATCAGCAGTGTCATGCTTCCCGACGAGAGGATTAAGGGATCAGTGGCTTTCCCTCGAGGCTTTCCCACGAGGCTTTCCCTCAGGGCTGTCCCACGTGCCACCGTGGTGTGAGTCGATCCTCGGCTTGAAAGTCGAAGCAGTGCAGTGAAAACAGGTTTTCCCTTGAATGGACTGAGACTATGTGTGGGACTCTGGGAATGGTCGCACGACCCTGCAGTTCCTCTCGCCTTTCCTGTGGAGAGCGCCTCTCTTGAGATGCGACGAAAACGCCAGGAATTCTTTCCCGACCACGCAGGGAAAGGATCCCTCCTCTCGAGCTAGGAGGCGGAAACGTGGCTCCTCGTGATGTGGGCCGATACTCTTGTGCTTCCTCTAGAGTAGAGACGGGTATGTCGGATAACTTCTTGAGTTGCAGCAAGGGTGTGAAGACCCTTTGGAAGTTCCAGAGTTTAGGTGTGATTAGCCACGAGACGCCTCAGAGGAAATGGGCCTAATCTCGCCTGGAGAGGAGAACCTCCTGGATTTTACCCAGTTGCGGCAGGTGCTCTCGAGTTACGACGGGTCCTCAGGGACCCCTCTGGTGGCCTCAGGAAAGGCCAGTCCCATGCGAGTTACCAGGGGGCCTCTAGGGATTCCTCTCCCATCGATGCGGTGCTAAGACCTTGTGTGGAGTCGGGGCCAGACCCTGAGCATGCCTCTCCAGTGCTGACATGAATCTTTCCGTACTTCTGGAGTCTCACCAGGGAAGTCAGTCCTCATCTCGTGTGAGGGCATGCAGCTGCCATTTCCTCGCGAGCTGCAACAGCAGTGTCACGCTTGCCGACGTGTGGATCAAGGGATCTGTCGCTTCCATTGAGGCTTTCCCACGAGGCTTTCCAACAGGGCTGTCCCACGTGCCACGGTGGTGTGAGTCGATCCTCGGCGTGAAAGTCGAGGCAGTGGCAGGGGAAAACAGGTTCTTCTGGAATGAACTTAGACATCTGGGGACTCTTGGAATGCTGGCAAGGCCCTGGAGTTCCTCTCGTCTTTCCTGTTGAGAGCGCCTCCTCTTGAGATGCGACGGAAAGGCCGGGAATTCTTTCCCGACGACGAAGGGAAAGGATCCCTCTTCTAGAGTTACGAGGCGGAAACGGGGCTCCGCTGGATGTGGGCGGACCCTCGTCCTTCCTCTCGAGGGGAGATGGGTATGTCGGAGAACTTCTTGACTTGCAGCCAGGGTGTGAAGGACCCTTTCGAAGTTCCAGAGGTTAGGTGTGATTAGCCTCGAGACGCCTCAGCGGAAATGGGCCTCATCTCGCCTGGAGTGGAGAACCTCCTGGATTTTCTCTAGTTGCGGCAGGTGCTCTCGAGTTACGACGGAGACCTCAGGGACCCGCTCTGGTGACCTCAGGAAAGGCCAGTCCCCATGCGAGGTGCTAGGGGCCTCTCAGGATTCCTCTCCCCGTCGATGCCGGGCCTAAGACCTTGTGTGGAGTCGGGACCAGAACCTGAGGATTCCTCTCCAGTGCTGACATGGATCTTGGCGTACTTCTGGAGTCTCCCAAGTGGCGTCAGTCCTCGGCTCGAGTGGGGTCATGCACGTGCGCTTTCTTCCCGAGCGGTAGCAGCAGTGTCACGCTTCCCTTCTCGTGGATCAAGGAATCTGTGGCTTTCCCTGGAGTCTTTCCCATGAGGCTTTCCCACAGGGCTATTCCACTTGCCATCATGGTGTGAGTCGATCCTCGGCGTGAAAGTCGAACCAGTGCAGAGAAAACAGGAACCTCCTTCCCCACAGTAGGGGGTACACTGTCCCCTTGGGCGGGTATCTCCAGGGCACTCGCGCTGGGGGTTTGCCCGCGGAGGTGCAGGCCTCAGGCTCCACGTGAGAAAAGCCCCAAATGGCATTAGCTGCCAGTCCAGACGCTGTCCCCTCAGGTCTCTGGCCGGAGCCTTGGGCTCCAGGCAACTCAAAGCCCTCGGGGGTGGCACTCTGTGACTGCTGTAGGGAAAGGACGCCAAGAGCCCACGGAGGAGTTGGGGAGGGGGCATGGGGGAAACGGAGGCGAGGACAGCGTGGGATCTAGGTGGAGGCGCTGGAGAGAGCGTCTGGTGTCCCGGAATGCCTCGGAGGAGCCAGCGGGGGACAGTCGAGGACCAGGGACCTGTGGAATGTGAAAAGGCGGGAAATCCCAGAGCAAGGCAGGCTGGGAAAGGGGGCGTTGGTGGCCAATTCAAAGGGACCTTGGGCGTTTCCTGGGCGGTGAGCTCCCTTGCACTGCTGAGGGCCCCTGATTGATCCACCCGGGGTTGATCCCACCCCCGCTGCGAGGGAGGGCCACAAACCAAAGTGCGCGAACTGCCCGCCCAGCCCGACGGGGATCTTGGCGGTCCAGGGCTCAGCCGTGCCCGGGAAATGCCCACTCGCTCCACCGGACTCCGTCCAGGGTCTCTGCTTGGAAAGAGGCCAGGGGCGGCCCCTCCATCAACCCACCCAAACCCTATTGACGTCAATGGTGGCGGAGACGCCTCCCGTTCTCCAGAGTCCTAAGCTGCTGGGTCCCCGCCCACTCGGCCAGCAGTCTGCAGCGTGCCCTTGTGCCTCTCCCACCATGGCTTCGTCCGGCTCCTCCAGCACCTCAAGCGGTACGTTTGCCCTCGGTCCCTGTGGTCGGATCACATCTCAGGGGATTTGCGGGTGCCTGGGCAAGGGCTCTCGGCCAATGTGTTGACCCCCCTCCCACCGAGAACGGCTGGGACCCATCGGCCAGGCCCGGGGTTCCGAGGCGTCAGGTGTGCCCAAATTCGGAGGGCGTGGCATCGTTCGTTCATCTTGCTCCTTTGGCACACACATGGCTTCTCCGTTCTCTTTTCTGGGAAGACAGTGTTGTTTCAGGGGCATGCTGCGGGGGGCGGGGCCGGGGTTGCGGGGTGGTGGGAGCGGGTGCTGTGCTGGGATGAGGCCCTTTATCCTCACATCTTCCTGTGGGAATGGGAGTCGGGGAGCTCTGTAGCCTTGCTGCCTTCAGTGGCTTCCTCTGCACAGGGGCCTAGTGGCTTCTGCCTTTTGTCAGGCGTTACGGGGTTTGGGCTTCGCTTTGGTGGCCTTGGCCTTTGCCTTGGCCTGGGCCTTGGCCTTGCCCTTGCCCTTGCCTTGGTCTTGGGCTTGGCCTTGCCCTGCTCTTGAACTTGAACTTGGCTTGACCTTGAACTTGGCCTTGACTTTGAACTTGAAATTGGCCTTGACCTTGACCTTGAACTTGAACTGACCTTGACCTTGACCTTGAACTTGAACTTGACTTTGAACTTGAACTTGAACTTGACGTTGAACTTGACTTGAACTTGACCTTGACCTTGTACATGAACTTGACCTTGAACTTGAACTTGACCTTGACCTTGAACTTGACTTGACCTTGACTTGACCTTGACCTTGAACTTCAACTTGAACTTGACTTTGACCTTGAACTTCAACTTGAACTTGACCTTGACCTTGAACTTGAACTTGACCTTGACTTGAACTTGACGTTGAACTTGAACTTGACTTTGCACTTGAACTTGAACTTACCTTGACCTTGAACTTGACCCTGAACTTGACCTGAATTTGACCTTGACCTTGAACTTGAAGTTGACCTTGAACTTGACCTTGAACTTGACCTTGACCAACACCGGGAGACCTCGAGATTTGCTCAGAGCACCGGAAGTCCCGAAGCAGGGCCCTGTATCTCCCCTTCCCTTTGTGATCATTGCAAAAACATTCCTAGCTGACAGCGGGAGTGCCCCTGAAGAAGCAAGCAGTGGAGTGTGTTTGACACGACTGTGTGCCTTCCTGGCCTCATCTCCACAAGGGGCCTTTCCTCTCGAATAGGCCCATGTCCCTTGGGGAGGGTGTCATGCCTCTTTTCTCCTCACTGCCAAAGGGTGGAGCCAAGCTCGCTCTGTCACAGGTACAAAAACAGCAATTGAATGGGTTTTCAAGCTCTTGCTAGGCTGCACCCTTTCAGGGCCCACTTTACTGAAACAGGTGCTCTGTGGCCCTGGTTGGGTATGCAGGTTCACAAACAGGGTGAGATCCTGTCCAAGCCAAGAATTTTCCTGAAAGACCTAGGCTCACTAGAGCTCTCCTCCAGAGCAAAGGGATAGAGGAGATGTATGGAGGATCTTTGCCTTTCCCTGTGAGTGTGGGGCTAGTCCCTACGGCCCAAGCTCAGGGATAACTGCCTCTAAGAAAGGAATGCAAGAAGCGCTATTCTTGGAGGTTGGGACAGGGAGTTCGCAGCAATGTGGGGAAAGAAAGACTTCTTCGGGGAAGAAGAGGCAACCACCGGGGGTGTGTTTGCAAGCCTCTATTGGAAGGAACAGGTTTGCTTATACAACTCA